>NC_140996.1:225666059-225863100 GCF_052327205.1 Somniosus microcephalus | reverse complement strand
AGCGGTGCGGGGCGCGCTTGGGGGGGGTGGGGAGCGGTGCGGGGCGCGCTTGGGGGGGGTGGGGAGCGGTGCGGGGGCGCGCTTGGGGGGGGTGGGGAGCGGTGCGGGGCGCGCTTGGGGTGGGGAGCGGTGCGGGGCGCGCTTGGGGGGGGTGGGGAGCGGTGTGGGGCGCGCTTGGGGGGGGTGGGGAGCGGTGCGGGGCGCGCTTGGGGGGGGGTGGGGAGCGGTGCGGGGCGCGCTTGGGGTGGGGAGCGGTGCGGGGCGCGCTTGGGGGGGGAGCGGTGCGGGGCGCGCTTGGGGGGGTGGGGAGCGGTGCGGGGCGCGCTTGGGGGGGGTGGGGAGCGGTGCGGGGCGCGCTTGGGGGGGGTGGGGAGCGGTGCGGGGCGCGCTTGGGGGGGGTGGGGAGCGGTGCGGGGCGCTGGGGGGGAGCGGTGCGGGGCGCGCTTGGGGGGGGCCGCGCTGTGCGGGCGCGCGCTGGGGGGTGTGGGGAGCGGTGCGGGGCGCGCTTGGGGGGGGAGCGGTGCGGGGAGCGCTTGGGGGGGGAGCGGTGCGGGGCGCGCTTGAGGGGGGTGCGGGGCGCGCTTGGGGGGGGTGAGGTGCGGGGCGCGCTTGGGGGGGGTGAGGTGCGGGGCGCGCTTGGGGGGGGTGAGGTGCGGGGCGCGCTTGGGGGGGGGGGTGCGGGGCGCGCTTGGGGGGGGTGGGGAGCGGTGCGGGGCGCGCTTCGGGGGGGTGAGGTGCGGGGCGCGCTGGGGGGGGTGCGGGGCGCACTTGGGGTGGGTGGGGAGCGGTGCGGGGCGCGCTTGGGGGGGTGAGGTGCAGGGCGCGCTGGGGGGGGGTGCGGTGCGCGCTTGGCGGGGGTGGGGAGCGGTGCGGGGCGCGCTTGAGGGGGGTGAGGTGCGGGGCGCGCTTGAGGGGGGTGAGGTGCGGGGCGCGCTGGGGGGGTGCGGGGCGCGCTTGGGGGGGGGGTGGGGAGCGGTGCGGGGCGCGCTTGGGGGGGGTGAGGTGCGGGGCGCGCTTGGGGGGGGTGGGGAGCGGTGCGGGGCGCGCTTGGGGGGGGGTGTGGGGCGCGCTTGGGGGGGTGGGGAGCGGTGCGGGGGCGCGCTTGGGGGGGTGGGGAGCGGTGCGGGGCGCGCTTGGTGGGGTCGGGGAGCGGTGCGGGGCGCGCTGGGTGAGGTGCGGGGCGCGCATGGGGGGGGGGTGGGGAGCGGTGCGGGCGCGCTTGGGGGGGGTGAGGTGCGGGGCGCGCTGGGGGGGGTGCGGGGCGCGCTTGGGGGGGTGGGGAGCGGTGCGGTGCGCGCTTGGGGGGGGTGAGGTGCGTGGCGCGCTGGGGGGGGTGCGGGGCGCGCTTGGGGGGGGGTGGGGAGCGGTGCGGGGCGCGCTGGGGGGGGTGCGGGGCGCGCTTGGGGGGGGTGGGGAGCGGTGCGGGGCGCGCTTGGGGGGGGTGCGTGGCGCGCTTGGGGGGGGGTGAGGTGCGGGGCGCGCTTGGGGGGGGTGCGGGGCGCGCTTGGGGGGGGTGGGGTGCGAGCCTAAAATTGCCATCCTCTAAATGTGTGACATTCAAATAAAGCCTCCAAAGGTTTTGACAACTTGAGTTAAACTGAGTTGATGCCTTCTGCTTGGATCAGGTGGACTGCTCTGATCCACGGTGTGATTATTGGAAGTGGAGAAAATATGACCTGTTTGCACAAGTTCCCTGAAACACAGTTTATATATCTCCTGGTTCCACACTTCACTCGTATTCCTTGTGGTCAAAGCCACTGACGTCCTTTGTGACTCTGACTGTGGCGTGCTATCCCTCTTAGTGTGGCGTTAAACACAC
Source organism: Somniosus microcephalus (assembly GCF_052327205.1). NCBI lineage: Eukaryota > Metazoa > Chordata > Chondrichthyes > Squaliformes > Somniosidae > Somniosus > Somniosus microcephalus. Next base: position 225,861,281 of record NC_140996.1, on the reverse strand, counting down.
TCTCTTTTCATCTAAGATGCAGTTTTGGCCATTTGCACTATTGAAGACTCTATAAGCTGCTGCTTAACGTAGTTTGACTTGAATACTTTTCAAGCACCCTCTGATCTCCGATTAATTAACAAATTGTTAATAGCTCCAAGTTTTCCATTCCACTATGTCCCATCCGAGCGATCTGGCCAGCGAGCACAGTACAGCCCTGTCAACAGTTCAAAAGGAAAACCTTCCAACTAATTCTAATCCCTAAACTCAATAACGAAGCTCTTTGCAGTTTTTATATAAGTTTTAAACAACAACAAAAAAGCACTCGCGGTGGGGGGGAGGATTAAGTCCATTTACCTTGTGAGATGTATCCCAAGCCACTTCACGTTCTCTGACTATTGGGTAAACACAAAGAGCAGCCAAATCCCCAAAAATGACCCATGCCCAGTTCCTCTGGCATCCAAGACCTGAATGTCCAGGGGGCTCAAAACATAGACCTCCGTCCCCCTGAAACATAGAAACATAGAAACATAGAAGATAGGAGCAGGAGTAGGCCATTCGCCCCTCGAGCCTGCTCCGCCATTCAATGAGATCATGGCTGATCATCCAAATTCAGTACCCAGTCCCTGCTTTCTCCCATATCCCTTGATCCCTTTAGCCTTAAGAAATATATCCAACTCCTTCTTGAATATATTTAATGAATTGGCCTCTACTGCCTTCTGTGGTAGAGAATTCCACAGGTTCACCGCTCTCTGGGTGAAGAAATTCCTCCTCATCTCTGTCCTAAAATGGCTTACCCCTTATCCTTAGACTGTGACCCCGGTTCTGGACTCCCCCCGCCATCGAGAAACATCCTTCCTGCATCTAGTCTGTCTAGTCCTGTTAGAATTTTATAAGTTTCAATGAGATCCCCTCTCATCCCCCTGACCCGTTCCATGGGGGCCGGTGGGCATGCTGCATAAAGTGGGGGCACGGGGCTGGGGTGGGGGGTGGAGGAGATGTTCCACTTTGGGTCTCCTTTTTATATACGGCTTCCCCTGTCAAAGGCGCAGTATAAAAACTGTGCGAGTTAGTGATCTGCCTCTTGCTACTTCCGACTGCAAGTTACGAATGTGACTACACTTCAGAAGTGCTTCGTTGGCTGTAAATCGCTTTGGGACGTCCTGCGGTCGTGAGAGGTGCTGTATAAATGCAGAATTTTTTTTTCTTTACTGTGGCCTTGCCTGTAACTGTCCCGTCCTTTGCTTTTAATGCATTGCCTACTTTTTCGACAGACAAACTGTGGCGGCAGGGTAAGTAGAGTGCATGAACTTCAATCACCTAACTCCCGGAGGTTAAGTATCGGAAGCCTATGAAACATATAACCCCTCGCGTCCATTTTCAAAGGCTGCACTCTGCATGGCTAACCATCGGTATTGGGTTTCTTCTCTCATTAAGGGCACCTTTTTTTTTTCCAAAGTCGTCATCGGCGTATTATATAACCATTTGCATTCTATAAGTTACTTCATCATGGTCCTGTGTAACTCAATTCATGGGTCTGCTATTGGTGTCCTGTTTCTGCATCAATCAGCGTTGGTTGGTGTGCTCTAAGCACTTTAACAGGAATCTTACTAATCGCTCATTTTTACTGTTCACTAATTCTTTTTCATGGCCTATCTCGGCAATTGGTCTAATGGTCATTTTTTGGGCTTGAGGGATTCAGGTTAACGTTGGATAATTGGACCCTGCAGATGTAAGCCTCTCGGTGTATCTGGGATTCGTGCTGGCTCTTGACTCCAGATGTTGCAGGATAATCTTCTGACTGCACGAGGAGATATCCTGTAACATCGGGAGACGCGAGCCCGCCGAGTTGCTCGGAATCCTCCTGGAGGACTTCTACGAAATACAGTTGAGACGTCGGGTAGTTCAGGTTAGCTGAAATCATAGAATAGTACGGCACAGAAGGAGGCTATTCGGCCCATCGAGTCTGCACCAACCTTTCGAAGAGCAATCCAGTTAGTCCCACTCCCCCGCTCTTTCCCCATATCCCTGCAATTTTTTTCTCCAAGTATTTATCCAATTCCCTTTTGAAGGCTACTATTGAATCTATTTCCACCACCCTATCAGGCGGTACATTCCAAATCCTAACCACACATTGTGTAAAAAAAGTTTTTCCTCATGTCGCCTCTGGTTCTTTTGCAATTACCTTAAATCTGTGTCCTCTGGTTACTGACCCTCCCGCCAGTGGAAAACAGTTTCTCCTTATTTATTCTATTTAAACCCTTCATGATTTTGAACACCTCTATCAAATCTCGTCTTAGCCTTCTCTGCTCCAAGGAGAACAACCCCAGCTTCTCCAGTCTGTCCATGTAAAACACTTCCCTCATCCCTGGAAACATTTTAGAATATTTCCCCAACTCGTCAACAACATCTTGCTTACCCATGGCACATTTAACATGGTAAAGATCCCAAGGCGCCAAGGAGAAATGGATACTGAGCAGCAATGAGCGAGTTGAGAGACGTGATCGAAAGCACAGTTGAAATATTGGGGTTTGAGATGGCTTATAAAGATGGGTAAAAGTAGCAAGATGGAGGATCTTGGAGAGGAATTTCCAGAACGTGGAGCCAAAGTGGATGACGGCTCTGCCTCTGGCTTCTGACTCATCCCATCCTCACGCTCGCCGCCCCCACCCAACCCCCCCCCCCCCCCCCCCCATTTTACTGTCCGAGGGCAGAAGAGCTGGAATGCAAGGCTAAAGGAGATTGTAGAGCCGGGGGCGAGGGTTACAGGACATTGGCACAAACAGTAATGGATTAGTACTCACCACAATGGTAAGTCTTGACCCCTCTTCTCCCCCCGCCCCTGCCAAACCTTGGCAGATTACTTCGATAACCGGTGTACTAGTTCCATTTCCTAGATTATCTTCCATGTGTATTTGCCACATTACAGGAGCAGTTAAGTGTTGTTCTACCCTCACCTATGAAACAAAAGTTTTGAGTCTGTACAAACTCACACAGAAACATTACAATCAGCAGAAAAGGAGGCTTTTATTCCAACTATCTGGGCTGTATTCACACACAATCCCAGAGGTAAAAAAACAGTCTGCTAATATGTTACACCATGTAGTCTTAAGAGGGGGAAAAACATACTAGTACCATTCGCCCATCACCCCTGTGATCGCTGACCAACACTGGCTCCCAGTCCAACAACGACTCAAATTTAAATGACCCTTGTGTTGAAATCCCTCCATGGCTTCGCCCCTCCTTATCTCTCTCCCCTATTTCAATCCTACGACCCTCCGAGATCTCTGCACTTGTCCAGCTCTGGCCTCTTGTGCATCCCCGATTTCCTTCGTCCCACCATTGGCGGCCGTGCCTTCAGCTGCCTGGGGTCTAAGTTCTGGAATTCCCTCCCTAAACCTCTCCTCCTTTTAAGACGCTCCTTAAAACCTCTTCCTTTTGACCAAGCTTTTGGTCACCGGTCCTAATATCTCGATGTGGCTCGGTGTCAATTTTTGTTTGATAATCGCTCCTGTGAAGCGCCTTGGGACGTTTTACTATGTCAAAGGCGGTTATATAAATGCAAGTTATTACTTTGCCTCCCAGCACTAGATGTAAATTGCCACGTGATCACCTAATCGCAGAAAGCCAGTGTGCTAACCTGGCACACCACCTAGCTCCGATCCAGACGCACTGTGGGGAGTAGAATTCCTTGGCTGACCATCAGCTGCTTGGAAATAACACTGGAATTATTTCAACAAATACTCCCCCTTGGAAACATTAGCTGAAACTATCTATAATCCATCTCTGGGGAAAACGAGGGTGATTTTAGATGTATAAAATCTGCTGGTATCTCCAGCATAACTGGAATATCTAAATGTTCTGGGTGTAGGGGAGTTGGATACAGAAGGAGTGAGTGCTGTAGGGTTTGGAGGAGATATCTAGTAATTCCCACAGAAAGCAGACATAAGAAAATAAGAAATAGAAGCAGGAGTAGGCCACTCGGCCCTTCGAACCTTCCGCCATTTGATAAGATCATGGCTGATCATCTACCTCAACTCCACCTTCCTGCACTATCCCCATATCCCTTGATTCTCTTAGTATCCAAAAATCTATCGATCTCTGTCTTGAATATACTCGACGACTGAGCCTCCACAGCCCTCTGGGGTAGAGAATTCCAAAGATTCACCACCCACTGAGTGAAGAAATTTCTCCTCATCTCAGTCCTAGAATCATAGAATGGTTACAGCACAGAAGGAGGCAATTCGGCCCGTCAAGCCTGTGCCGGCTCTCTGCAAGAGCACTTCAGCCAGTCCCACTCCCCCGCCCTTTTCCCTGTAGCCCTGCAAATTTTTTTCCTTCAGGTACTTATCCAATTCCCTTTTTAAAGCCACGATTGAATCTGCCTCCACCACCCTTTCAGGCAGTGCATTCCCGATCCTAACCATTCGCTGAGTAAAAAAGTTTTCCCTCATGTCACCTTTGGTTCTTCTGCCATTCACCTTAAATCTGTGTCCTCTGGTTCTTGATCCTTCTGCCAATGGGAACAGTTTCTCTCTACTCTGTCTAGACCCTTCATGATTTTTGAACACCTCTATCAAATCTCCTGTCAACCTTCTCTGCTCTAAGGAGAACAACCCCAGCTTCTCCAGTCTATCCTCATCCCTGGAATCATTCTTGTAAAACTTTCCTGCACACACTCTAAGGCCTTCACATCCTTCCTAAAGTGCGGTGCCCAGAATTGGGGACACTACTCCAGTTGAGGCCAAACCAGTGTTTTATAAAGGTGGTTCATAACTTCCTTGCCTCTGTTTATGAAGCTCAGGATCCCGTAAGCTTTTTTAACTGCTTTCTCAACCTGCCCTGTCACCTTCAATGATTTGTGCACACGTACCCCCAGGTCTCTCTGTTCCTGCATCCCCTTTAGGATTGTACCCTTTAGTTTAAATTGCCCCTCCTCATTCTTCGTACCAAAATGTATCACTTCGCACTTTTCTGCATTAAATTTCGTCTGCCCATTGCACCAGCCTGTCTGTCTTCTTGTAGTCCATCACTGTTCACTATACTTCCAAGTTTTGTGCCCTCTGCAAATTTTGAAATTGTGCCCTGTACACCCACGTCCAAGTCATTAATATATATCAAGAAAAGCAGTGGTCCTAGAACCGACCCCTGTGGAACACCACTGTATACCTTCCTCCAGTCCGAAAAAGAACTGTTCACCACTGCAATGATATCAGCAAATAGTGATGGTATTTGCCTGTTTGATTATGATGCCTTACCAGCATATTTGCAGGTATTGATTATTTATGCCTGACCAGCAGAGGGCATGTGAGAGACAAGCAGTTTAGTTTTGGTTTCGTTTTACATGGATCTCTTCGATGGTGTCTCCTGTAAATGCTGTTAACTGAGTTGGACATACTTCAGATAAAAAGTCATTCTCTTTCATAAATGTCTCGTCATTGAACCCACAAAGAAATCAATACAACCACTACTGTTTCCTGTCACTTGGCTAATTCCATATCCATGCTGCCACTGTCCCTTTTATTCCATGGGCTTCAACTTTGCTGGCAAGCCTATTATGTGGCACTTTATCAAACACCTTTTGGAAGTCCATGTATACTACGTCAACCGCATTGCCTTCATCGATCCTCTCTGTCAAAAAACTCAATCAAAGTTGGCCTTTAACAAATCCGTGCTGACTTTCCTTGATTAATCCATACTTGTCCAAGTGACTGTTAATTTTGTCCTGAATTATTGTTTCTAAAAGCTTTCCCACTGCCAAGGTTAAACTGACTGGCCTGTAGTCCTAAATGGCCAACCCCTTATCCTGAGACTCTGATCCCTAGTTCTAGACTCTCCAGCCAGGGGAAACAGCCTCTCAGCATCTACCCTGCCTCTAAGAATTTTGTATGTTTCAATGAGATCACCTCTCGTTCTTCTAAACTCTAGGGAATATAGGCCTAGTCGATGACTGCAGTGTTCAGTGCCATTCACACCTCCTCAGATAATGAAGCAGTCCATGCCCGCATGCAACAAGACCTGGACGACGTTCAGGCTTGGGCTGATAAAGTGGCAGGTAACATTCATGCCACAGAAGTGCCAGGCAATGACTATCTCCAACAAGCGACAGTCTAACCACTGCCCCTTGACATTTAACGGCATTGCCATCGCCAAATCCCCCCACTATCAACATCCTGGGGGTCACCATTGACCCGAAACTTAACTGGACCAGCCACACAAATACTGTGGCAACAAGAGCAGGTCAGAAGCTAGGTATTCTGTGGCAAGTGTCTCACCTCCTGACTCCCCAAAGCCTTTCCACCATCTACTAAGGCACAAGTAAGGAGTGTGATGGAATACTCTCCACTTGCCTGGATGCAACAACACTCAAGAAGCTCGACACCATCCAGGACAAAGCAGGCCGCTTGATTGGCACCCCATCCACCACTTAAACATTCACTCCCTCCACCACCGGTGCACCGTGGCTGCAGTGTGTACCATCTACAAGATGCACTGCAGCAACTCGCCAAGGCTGCTTCGGCAGCACCTCCCAAACCCGAGACCTCTTCCACCTAGAAGGACAAGGGCAGCAGGCGCATGGGAACACCACCACCTGCAAGTTCCCCTCCAAGTCACACACCATCCTGACTTAGAAGTATATCGCCGCTCATTCATAGTCGCTGGGTCAAAATCCTGGAACTCCCTACCTAACGGCACTGCGGGAGTACCTTCATCACACGGACTGCAGCGGTTCAAGAAGGTGGCTCACCACCACCTTTTCAAGGGCAATTAGGGATGGGCAAAAATGCTGGCCATGCCAGCGACCCCCCCCCCCCCCCCCCACATATCCCATAAATGAATTTTAAAAAGTCTACTCAATCTCTCCTCCTAGGAGCTCCACCAGTGTGTTGCATGTTAAATGACTACTTTTCCCTTGATAGGCTAGAGGTGAATAGGTGAGGAGGGACTTGTTTTCTGTGCCAAACAATGAATGGAATTGTATATCTTGTCCAGCATCGCTATATCCGAGCTTCTGTTCGGAGCTTTGCTTATATTGTTGTAACGTCTCTGCTTTCAGACCTACACTGGTTCAATCCTGGTTGCGGTGAATCCCTACCAGCTGCTGCCCATCTACACGGCCGAACAAATCAGGTACTACACAAACCGGAAGATCGGGGAGATGCCGCCTCACATCTTTGCCATCGCTGACAACTGCTACTTCAACATGCAACGCAACAACAAGGACCAGTGCTGTATTATAAGGTGAGTCAAGAGCGCGCGGTGGTGAATTCTCGCTGCGACTGTTGCACACGGCTCAACTAATGACGACTTCCATTTGATAAAGTGCCTTTACCATAATAAGAAACTAACATATGAATTAGGAGCAGGAGTAGGCCATTCGGCCCCTCGAGCCTGCTCCGCCATTCAATAAGATCATGGCTGATCCGATTACTCCACATTCCCACCTACCCCCGATAACCTTTCACCCCCTTGCTTATCAAGAATCTATCTACCTCTGCCTTAAAAATATTCAAAGACTCTGCTTCCACCGCCCTCTGAGGAAGAGAGTTCCAAAGACTCACGACCCTCTGTGGGAAAAATTGTCGTCTCTGTCTTAAATGGGCGACCCCTTATTTTTAAACAGTGACCCCTAGTTCTAGATTCTCCCACAAGAGGAAACATCCTCTCCACATCCACCCTGTCCAGACCCCTCAGGATCTTATGTTTCAATCAAGTCACCTCTTACTCTTCTAAACTCCAGCGGATACAAGCCTAGCCTGTCCAACCTTTCCTCATAAGACAACCCGCCCATTCCGGGTATTAGTCTAGTAAACCTTCTCTGAACTGCCTCCAACACCCTTCCTTAATTAAGGAAACCAATACTGTACTCCGTACTCCAGATGTGGTCTCACCAATGCCCTGTATAATTGAAGCATAACCTCCCTACTTTTGTATTCTATTCCTCTCTCAATAAACGATAACATTCTATTAGCTTTCCTAATTACTTGCTGTACCTGCATACTAACCTTTTGCGATTCATGCACTAGGACACCCAGATCCCTCTGCAGCTCAGAGCTCTGCAATCTCTCACCATTTAGATAATATGCTTCTTTTTTCTTCCTGCCAGAATGGACAATTTCACATTTTCCCACATTATACTCCATTTGCCAGATCTTTGGCCACTCACTTAACCCATCTATATCCCTTTGTAGCCTCCTTATGTCCTCTTCACAATGTCCCTCATAAGCAGAGTTGGCCAAGTTCAAGGCCGTTAACAAGCAAGGTTCTGAAGGAGGTTTTAAGAAACCAGCTTCACTCCCATATCTCAAGTGATTTGAGTGGAGTCACTTGGGGTCTGTTTGGGAAGATGAGTTCAACCAAATTCAAACCACATTGAGTTTGGGTTACTTTCAGGCGGAACACTGGTTGGTCCATGTCGAAGAATAAGATGTTTGTCAATCACCAAATTTGTTCGCATTACGGTGATCAGAACTTTGTACCTGGAGCTTCAGAATCCAAGAGCGATGACCTTAGAAGTAAATGGTTTTGTGCCTCCTGTTAAATCCGTGAATTTTGATGTATGGTGTCCTTCAATAAATCGACAGAGACTGCAGAGGAACAATCCACAGGTGTTTACTGGATGAAGGTTACTCTAAAACTAAAGTACAGATCCCTACTCAGGGTTTATATACAGGTGTGGTCACTGCCGGTACTACAGTATACAGGAGCTGTAAAAAGTAGTTCTCCCCTTAAAGGTACATACACTACACCTCCCCTGCTAGAACAAGTGTTTAATTGCAACAGCCTAGTTGGGGGGCTATCTGATCCTTGGTATCTCCCAACCTAGGAGCTGTGACCCAGTAAAAAGGCGAGGTGGTATGGCATCTATTCCCAGGTCAATGTAGATCTTTGCGGGAGGGGTATCTTTGATTCCTGCCTCTCTCAAAGTTCTATCCTGGTATAATGAGGGTGAGATGGGTGGGGATGGGGGGTTTGTAAGGGCGTGCTTGCCCCCTGGTGGATTGGAGGTTTCCCTACCTGTGGGATCAGGTTAACCTCTACAGCTTTGGATCGGTCGGTATTGGTCTATCCATGGTTAAGAAGAGGAGGTTCGCTGACTGATCCATCTGACCTGACTGCTGCAGGCAATGTAGTTAAAATGGCTCATTCAGTAAATGCCAAGTGCCAGCAAAAAGATTGCTCCTTTTTTGTAGAAATACAGGCCAGTTTTCATATTGTAAAATCAATCGCACTGCAATACCTTGAGATGGACAAGATTTGAAAGTTGTGAATGCTTTCTCTCCTTAATGCTGGACACCAAGAAATCACATTCAACCCTTGTGACCAATGTTGCTTCTGGCCCAAATGTAGGAATTCCATTGTATTGTAGGAACGGAGGTTCCTATCAAAAAGACTGAGTTCGACTCAGGCAATTAAAATAATGAACTTTAATGAAACCAAACGAGTTTAAACTGGAAACTGCTAGAACACATCAATAACAGGTCTACTCTCCTTGAGGGCTCCACGAGGACTGATCCTCTGGTCAGAAGACTGACGTCATGATGTCATCACGTTCTTCCCGCCATTGGGGCATCACGTGACCAACGGCATGACGTCATCACATTGAAACCGTGCTGTAAAGGTAACTAGACATTGTACAGTCAAACAGTGTAATTAAAGGTACAGGCACAGACAGTAACTACATTGCTGTTAAAGGAATTATGTACAACCGCTCTGAGTCCTTTGGTGGCTCCGCCACAGTATAATATTCCTGCATTTCAACTCACTGGCTTGTGGTCCAGGGAGAAATATGTGCTAGCCCGCGAATGGGTCAGAATTCTAATGGATGGAAAAAGGGTTTTTGGAGTAATGGATTTTTGCTTCAATCTCCGTTTTCCCCCCCCCCCCCCCCAACCCCACCTGCCCAGGGTCCTGCTCCAATCTCCGTCCCCCACTTGCCCAGGGTTCCGCTCCAATCTCCAGCTACCATGGGTACAGCATTTTGCCACTGAAAACGGGTAACAAAGATTGTATCCTCTGATATGCAAAAAGTATAGGTGAGTTCTGAGTACCTCAAAGGATCATAGAAATTTACAGCACAGGAGGAGGCCATTCGGCCCACCTTGTCCATGCTGGCCAACAAAGAGCTATCCAGCCTAATTCTACTTTCCAGCTCTTGGTCTGTAGGTTACGGCACTTCAAGTGCATATCCAAGTACTGTTTAAATGTGATGAGGGTTTCTGCCTCTACCACCCTTTCAGGCAGTGAGTTCCAGACCCCCACCACCCTCTGGGTGAAAAAACTTCTCCTCAAATCCCCTCGAAACCTCCGACCAATTACTTTAAATCTATGCCCCCATGTTATTGACCTTCTCTGTTAAGGGAAATAGGTTCTTCCTATCCACTCTATCTAGGCCCCTCATAATTTTATACACCTCAATTAAGTCTCCCCTCAGCCTCCTCTGTTCCAAAGAAAACAACCCCAGCCTATCCAATCTTTCCGCATAGCTAAAATTCCCCAGCCCAGGCAACATCCTCGTAAATCTCCTCTGCACCTTCTCTAATGCAATCACATCCTTCCTGTAATGTGGTGACTAGAACTGCACGTAGTGCTATAGCTGCGGCCTAACTAGTGTTTTATACAGTTCAAGCATAACCTCCCTGCTCTTGCCTTTATTAGCCGAGGCATAGAATACAAGTATCCCGTATGCCTTCTTAACCACCTTATCTATCTGTCCTGCTACCTTCAGGGATGTGTGGACATGCACTCCAAGGTCACTCTGATCTTCTGCACTTCAGTGTCCTACCATTTATTGTGTATTTCCTTGCCTTGTTAGCCCTCCCCAAATGCATTACCTCACACTTCTCCGGATTGAATTCCATTTGCCACTGTTCTGCCCACTTGACCAGCCCATTGATCTCTTCCTGCAGCCTACAGCTTTCTTCTTCATTATCAACCACACGGCCAATTGTTGTATCATCTGCAAACTTCTTAATCATACTTCCTATAGTCAAGTCATTGGTCTGTGTATATATATATACCGCAAAAAGCCGAGGACCCAGTACTGAACCCTGTGGAACCCCACTGGAAACCGCCTTCCAGTCACCGAAACACCCTTCGACCACTCCTCCCTCGCTGTTGCACTGTTGTAGAGGAATGTAAACTTTCGTATGGGCTTATGAGCCCATTGCCCAATCTTGACGTAAGGGTTTGAATGCAAATATAATCGATGTCCATTGTTTTTTTTTGTCTTTAGTGGCGAGTCTGGAGCCGGCAAAACTGAGAGCACGAAACTCATCCTGCAGTTCCTGGCAGCCATTAGTGGCCAGCACTCCTGGATTGAACAGCAAGTACTTGAGGCAAATCCCATTCTAGAAGGTGAGCTGCAGAAATCCTGGTAACTCAGGTTGAAATCCTGAGCTATTAGCCCACCGGAGACCACGTAGGTTCATCAATCAATAAGGAAGGCAAATGGCATGTTGGCCTTTATTGCAAGGGGGTTGGAGTATAAGAGTGAGGAAGTCTTGCTACAATTGTACAGGGCCTTGGTGAGACCACACCTGGAGTACTGTGCACAGTTTTGGTCTCCTTATCTAAGGAAGGATATACTTGCCTTGGAGGCGGTGCAAGGAAGGTTCACTAGATTGATTCCTGGGATGAGAGGGCTGTCCTATGATGAGAGATTGTGTAGAATGGGCCTATATTCTCTGGATGTTTAGAAGAATGAGAGGTGATCTTATTGAAACATACAAGATTCTGAAGGGGATTGACAGGGTAGATGCTGAGAGCCTAGTACTAGGGGGGCATAGTCTCAGGATAAGGGGTCGGCCATTTAAGACTGAGATGAGGAATTTCTTCATTCGGAGGGTTGTGAACCTTTGGAATTCTCTGCCCCAGAGGGCTGTGGATGCTGAGTCTTTGAGTATATTCAAGGCTGAGATCGATAGATTTTTGGACTCTCGGGGAATCAAGGGATATGGAGATCGGGTGGGAAAGTGGAGTTGAGGTGGAAGATCAGCCATGATCTTATTGAATGGCGGAGCAGGCTCGAGGGGCCATACGGCCTACTCCTGCTCCTATTTCTTATGTTCGACCACTGACCTCCCTACTAGAGCTGGATGCAAGGAAAGTGAATTTTGGCACGACGTCTACATTTTAATACCCTCTAAAAGCAGCGGCCCTACCGATTAGTCCACATGTACTGGATCTATTTTTAATATATTCTGCCACAGAAGTGTTCGGCAAAGCAATCGCTCAATCTGTGTTTGGGCTCCCCAGTGTAAAGGAGACCTACAATCTGTGTGTCTGTGTCCATCACCTGCAGTTCAGAGTGAATTATTGCCCCGTCATGATCTGACCACCCTGCAATTATTATTTTTTTGCCTCAGCTTTCGGGAATGCTAAAACTATCCGGAATGATAATTCCAGTCGTTTTGGGAAATATATCGACATCCACTTTAACAAGCGAGGGGCCATCGAAGGAGCCAAGATTGAACAATATCTGCTGGAGAAATCCCGAGTCTGTCGGCAGGTAATGTGGGGGGAAATCAAACCGGTTACAGGGGAGGAGGCAACCTTTGGGTTGGACGAATCTTAACTCTTCCTGCAAATAGTCCAACTCTCTTTTTGCACCTTTTGCAGTTGCCGAAGGCAGAAAAGGAATATCTCTGCTTTTTATCAACGCTTTTCCGATATTTTTTTAAAAATATACTGACCATTCCCGGGTATAGGGGGTAGGAAAGTAAGCTTTAGTTATGTCCTGTATCTTGGCAATGTTGGTCTAAGAAAGTACTGGGGATTGTTGCATTGTGTCTAACTGTTAACATAGCCTGGAAGCGTAGACTTAGGGGGATGATCTGATCGAAGATTATAAGAGGACGAAGGGGATAGATTGTGTTCCAACTAACCAAGTTTGTTCCAATTAAGTAGTTTAGGGAGTCATAGAGTTATACAGCACAAAAAGAGGCCCTTCGGCCCATCGTGTCTGCGCCGGCCATCAAACCCTGTCTATTCTAATCCCATTTTCCAGCACTTGGTCCGTAGCCTTGTATGCTATTGCGTTTCAAGTGCTCCTCTAAATGCTTCTTGAATGTTGAGGGTTCCTGCCTCTACCACCCTTTCAGGCAGTGAGTTCCAGATTCCAACCCCTCTGGGTGAAAAAGATTTTCCTCCAAATCCCCTCTGAACCTCCTGCCCCTTGCCTTGAAACTAATACCCCCTGGTTATTGACCCCTCTACTAAGGGGAAAGGTTCCTTTTCTATCTACCCTATCTATGCCCCTCATAATTTTGTACACCTCAATCAGGTCCCCCCTCAGCCTTCTCTGTTCTAAGGAAAACAACCCCAGCCTGTCCAGTCTCTGGGGACCAAGGGCCTGGAGGACCGAGGGTCACAATTTTAAGTTGAGTAAGGCCAGATCGAGGTTAGCTGTCAGGAGGTGGTTCTTTTCCCCGAGAACAGTGGACCTCTGGAACAGGCCGTCTCGTGCGGTGGACGCCGATTCGCTGAATTCCTTCGAGCAAGAGCTGGACCTGTTTCTGGCTAGGGCAGAGACCACCTGGTACAAAATTCCCTGCAGTTCCTACCCTTATCAGGGCCAGAGTGATCTCCTGGACTAGTTATTCATTGCGCAAGGGAGGTCAGAGGAATTTCCTAGATTTTATTCCCCCCTCCACCCCCAAATTGGCCTGGGTTTTTATCTTTTTCTTGCCTCTCTCAGGAGATCACGTGGTTCCGGGTTTCACATGGTATCACAATTGTGCGGGACAGGTTGGCTGGACCAGAGGGTCTTTTTCTGTCCATCATTATTTGTAATATTTGTATCTACATGCTTTGAATGACATGACCAGAGAGAACCAATTGAACAGCGACTACAGAAAGCAGAGTGAGAGAGATCCAACTTCCACAACGTGCAACCTCTTAGCTTAATTATATCAATAATTTAAGCCTTGTATCTAGCACATCACACATTAAATGTGTGGCGTGGTGCATTAAATCTGTCTAAAACCTCAAAACCATTTCCTTTCAGTCACCACAGTTGGCAGCCAGGTTGGATTTGGGACATAGTAGTCAGATTGGTCATAGAAAAAGAAAAGCAAGAACTTGCATTTCTATAGCGCCTTTCATGACCTCAGGACGTCCCAAAGTGCTTTACAGCCAATGAAGTACTTTTTGAAGTGTAGTCATTGTTGTAATGTCGGGAAACGAGGCAGCCAAATTGTGCACAGCAAGCTCCCACAAACAGCAATGTGATCATGACCAGATAATCTGTTTTAGTGATGTTAGCCTATTCCTGCTCCTAGTTCTTATGTTAATTGAGGGCTAAATATTGGTTAGGACACCAGGGATTACTCCCCTGCTCTGCTTCAAAATAGTGGCCATAGGATCTTTTTAACGTCTCATCCGAAAGCCGGCACCTCCGACAATGCTGCACTCGCTCAGTACTGGCACTGGCGAATCAGCCTAGATTTTTTTTTTAAATTTTTTTTTTGGGAGTGGGACTTGGACCCGCAACCATCTGACAGAGGCAAGGGTGCTACCCACTGAGCCACGGCTAACACTGAAAAGATATGAAAATGGACAGGAAAAGACCAACTGGTCCATCAAGCCTGCCCTGTACACCATCTGACCTGCCCTCTTTCCCCACGCAGCCATGTAATCTCCTGTCCTACCCAAACCAGATGCCGAAGTTGATTTTTTTGGATTTTTTTAGTCACGCTAGGGACCCAATTCTTGGGGTGGGGGAAGGCACCTCTCTGACGGACCATCCATAGGGGCCAGGAATTTGGAGTGGATCCTAGGATGTCCAGGCCTTGGAGAGGGTGCAGAGGAGATTTACCAAAATAATACCAGGGGATGAGGGACTTCAGTTATGTGGAGAGACTTGGAGAAGCTGGGCTTGTTCTCCTTGGAGCAGAGAAGGTTAAGGGGAGATTTAATAGAGGTGTTCAAAATTATGAGGGGTTTTGATAGATAGGGAGAAATCGTTTCCACTGGCAGGAGGGTCGGTAACCAGAGGACACAGATTGAAGGTAATTGGCAAAAGAACCAGAGGGACGATGAGAAGTTTTTTTACGCAGCGAGTTGTTGTGATCTGGAATGCGCTGCCTGAAAGGGCGGTGGAAACAGATTCAATAGTAACTTTCAAAAGGGAATTGGATAAATACTTGAAGGGAACATTTGCAGGGTGTGTGGGTGAAGAGCAGGGGGAGTGGGACTAATTGGATAATTCTTTCAAAGAGCCGGCGCAGGCACGATTGGCTGAATGATCCTATAACTGAGAGAATGTATGTGAGGGCCATTGAGTGAAAAGGCAAACAAAAAACAAAAAAAAGGAAGGTGGAAAGAATTTAGTGTGGGAGATGATCAGAGATGTATAACTGTGGCTTTTTTTGTCTGTGGACAATGCAATGGGAGATGAATTAACATTTTGTTAAAGGGATTAGTTACACCTTCGGTGAATAATCTTCTTGGGTAGTCCCTCAGAACCGAGGATGACTTGCTTCAACATTAAAAATGAGTTCTCAGGTGACTGACGAGTCCAATGCGGGACCTACAGTCTCTGTCACAGCTGGGGCAGACGGTGGTTGAAGGGACGGGTGGGTGGGGTGCTTGGGTTGACTTGCGCTCCCTGCGCTTGACTTCCGCTTGCTCCCGGCGAAGAGACTCGGTGTTCGGCACCTTCCCGGATGCTTCTCCTCCACTTTGTGCAGTCTTGGGCCAGGGATTCCCAGGTGTCGGTGGGGATGTTGCACTTTTTCAAGGAGGCTTTGAGGGTGTCCTTGAAGCGTTTCCTCTGCCCACCTGGGGCGCTCTTGCCGTGCCGGAGCTCCGAGTAGAGCACTTGTTTTGGGAGTCTCGTATCAGGCATGTGGGCGATTTGACCCGTCCATCGGAGCTGATCGAGCGTGGTCAGAGCTTCGATGCTGGGGATGTTGGCCTGAGCAAGAACACTTGACGTTGGTGCACCTATTCTGCCAATGGATTTGCAGGATCTTGCGGAGGCAGTGTTGGTGGTACCTCTTCAGTGCTTTGAGGTGCCTGCTGTACATGGTCCATGTCTCTGAGGCATACAGCAGGGCGGGTATCACTACTGCTCTGTAGACCATGAGCTTAGTGCCGGGTTTGAGGTCCTGGCCTTCAAACACACTCTTCCTCAGGTGAATATCTACAAGTTGGCCCGCCAGTTTGGTTGATTTTTGTGTCCTTCTCAAATATGGTTGATTTTCCATTTCTTTCAGGCTGACGGTGAGAGGAACTATCACATTTTCTATTGTATGTTGATGGGAATGAGTCTTGACCAGAAGAAGAAACTCAGTCTGGGGAAAGCTACAGATTACACCTACTTGACCATGGTGAGACATGAAGGATTGATTGGATTGGGGTGGTGGGGCGGGAGGGGAAGGAGGAGGTGCTGATCAATTGAGTACCGTGTGACCTTGCGTGCATTGATCTTGAGAAGGTACAGGAGTGAGCAATGAAGGTGAATACAGATATCCAGGGATTAAAGCCATAAGGGAAGAAGGTTAAGGAAGATGGGATTTGGAAAAGAGGAGACATCAGGTGACATAATTGAAGTTGCAAGATTGTGAATGGAATTGACCTGGGCAAATTGCTCACAGTAGCGAAGGGTTCGAATACCAGGGGACAAGTTAAAATGAATAAAAGCAGTAAGAAGGCAAGACCTGTACAACCATAGTCATAAAACTCAACATTCAAACTGGACACTTGGTTGGTTGATGCTTTATAATGGTATCCAAACTGGACAGTCCATCAGTGTAATGAAAGCAAACATTGGTGCAGTGTTGATGTTCGGCTACGGGATGTCATTAATGTACTTAGTAAAAATGTACCGCACGCTAACTATAGGAAATGCTTACTGGTCCGGATTTCTCTGCTGGTTATTGCCCCTTTGTTTTGGCTAACCAGTGGCTGGCAGCTGGAAATGGACTGGTTGGGCCGACTGGCCTATTTCTGTGCTGTATATCCTCAGCAATGGAGATCTGCTAACATTGGGATCTCCGCTCACTTTTTTAAAGTTATTCATTCGCGGGCTGTGGGTGTCGCTGGCAAAGGCAGCATTTTTTGCCCATCCCTAGAGTGCCCTCGAGAAGGTGGTGGTGAGCCGCCTTCTTGAATACAACTGAGTAGCTCGCTAGGCTGTTTGAGGGGCAGTTAAGAGTCAACCACATTGCTGAGGGTCTGGAGTCTCATCTCGGCCAGACCGGGTAAGGGCGGTAGATTTCCTTCCCTAAAGGACATTAGTGAACCAGATAGGTTTTTACGACAACCCGATAGTTTAATGGTCACCATTACTGATACTAGCTTTTTATTTCGGATTTATTTAATTAACTGAATTTAAATTCCCCAGCTGCCATGGTGGGATTTGAACTCACGTCTCCGGATCATTAGTCCAGGCCTGTTACTTGTCCAGTAACATGGCCACTATGGCAACATAACCACATTCGCACCTGCCCCAGCAGCTGGGGCAAGTGCCCACCCACTTTATATGGTCTAATCAGCAAATTAATGGGGGATAATTTTCATTGTCCCCCCCACCCCCCTCAGAACCTCAAACAGTGGTCTGATGGAGCAGATCACCCCGTCCACTGTAGTGCTGCCCAATTTTCATCCTGTTGCAATGGTGGATTCTACAACAGACAGGTGACCTGCTCTGCCAGCCTTTAGTGAAGGTGATTTTCACCTTCAATGTGCGGGTGTTAGAAATCAGAGTCCCTAAGCTGGCTGAGACTTTCAATTTCCCAGTTGCTTATAATGTAATAAATGCAAGTATAACGACGAGCAAGTAACATCAATTTTCAAGGCTTTCTTGAAGTTGGTCCTCTTTGTGATCATCTTGGATCCAGCTGGTCTGTATAAAGATTGATGTACTATTGATGTACGCCTTGTTTTAGGTCGGCATATAGAAACATAGAAGATAGGAGCAGGAGTAGACCATTCGGCCCCTCGAGCCTGCTCCGCCATTCAATGAGATCATGGCTCATCATCCAAATTCAGTACCCTGTCCCTGCCTTCTCCCCATATCCCTTGATCCCTTTAGCCTTAAGAAATATATCCAACTCCTTCTTGAATATATTTAATGAATTGGCCTCAACTGCCGCCTTTGGTAGAGAATTCCATAGGTTCACCACTCTCTGGGTGAAGAAATTCCTCCTCATCTCTGTCCTAAATGGCTTACCCCTTATCCTTAGACTGTGACCCCTGGTTCTGGACTCCCCTGCCATCGGGAACATCCTTCCTGCATCTAGTCTGTCTAGTCCTGTTAGAATTTTATAAGTTTCGATGAGATCCCCTCTCATTCTTCTAAACTCCAGCGAGTATCATCTAAGTAGCTTCTGTTGTCAGAGGTCTGATACTTTTCTTAAGCGAAAACTAGTGAATCCACCAAACAAGCAACAGAACTCTTGTTTAATCAGCTTTCCTTTGATCTTTCTGCTTTCCCAGCCGAGCAGGATGTAGCAATCCCAGTTGAGAAACCAACCAGTAAACAGCAACAACAACTTGAATTTATATAGCGCCTTTAACATAGTAAAACGTCCCAAGGTGTTTCACAGGAGTGTTTATAAGACACAAATTTGACACCGAGCCACATAAGGATAAACTAGGGCAGGTGACCAAAAGCTTGGTCAAAGAGGTTGGTTTTAAGGAGCGTCTTAAAGGAGGGAAGAGTGGTAGTGAGGCGGAGAGGTTTAGGGCAGGAAATCCAGAGCCTGGGGCCTCGGCAATTAAATGCATAGCCACCGATTGGTAGAGCGATTATAATCAGGGATGCTCAAGAAGGCCGAATTAGAGGAGCGCAGATACCTCGGGGGAGGTTGTGGGGCTGAAGGAGATTACAGAGATAGGGGAGGGGCGAGGCCATGGAGGGATTTGGAAACTAGGATGAGAATTTTGAAATCGAGGCGCTGCGTGAACGGGACTTGGTGCGAGTTAGGACACGCACCAAGGAAAGACTTGCATTTATATAGCGCCTTTCACCACTTCAGCTGGTGCCAAAGTGCTTTAGAGCCAATGAAGTACTTTTGAAGTGTAGTCACTGTTGTAATGTAGGGAGTTGTAATGTAAGGAACGCGGCTGCCAATTTTGTGCACAGCAAGCTCCCACAAACATCATTGCGATATTGACCAGATAATCTGTTTGTGATGGGATAAATATTGGGCCAGAACACTCCCCTACTCTTCTTCGAAATAGTGCCATGGGTCTTTTACGCCTGCCTGAGAGGGCAGATGGGTCCTCGGTTTAACGTCTCATCTGAAAGACGGCTCCTCCGACAGTGTAGCACTCCCTCAGCACTGCACTGAAGCGTTGGCCTGGATTTTTGTGCTCCAGTCTCTGGAGTGGGACTTGAACCCACAACCTTCTGACTCCGAGGCGAGGGTGTTACCCACTGAGTCACAGCTGACCCTTCCAGTGAGCTAATCCTGGATGTTGTGACTCTCCAGGTTACCCACACCCGCCCCCCTCTCATTCATACAGTGCGCACTGGAGATCCGACACTATCAAGGGTAATGCTACTTGTGCGGGGAATTGCAAGCCTGAATGGGTGTCTTCATACTGCGACCCAACATATTGAAGCTGCAACATGCAACTGTGCCCTGCCATTGCACGCCATTGTAAACTGTGCCTGTTTTAAGGTAGAACATTAAAATCCAGAATCTGTCCTTTGAACCTCAGTCATGAGCTCACTTTCCCCACCTGATTACATCGGAACAGGAGTGGACCATTCAGCCCCTCGAGCTTGTTCTGCCATTCAATTAGATCATGGCTGATCTGTATCTTAACTCCATTTACCCACCTGGTTCTGTAACCCTTAATACCTTTTCAATTGACCCCACTCCCAACAGATTTTTGACTGCATTTGGGGGGGAAAAGAGTTCCAGATTTCAGACCCTGATTGATGCCCCCCCTCTTGCGCAGTAGTAAACTAGGACTCCCTCACCTTGTTCATTCCCCGTGTTGCTGTACACCCAATGCCCATCCACAGCTGATACAATGTTGAAGTGTTTGTTCCAGGGGAGATGCACCTTCTGCGATGGGCGAGACGACAACAAGGAGTACGCCAACATTCGCTCCGCCATGAAGGTCCTCATGTTCACCGACACCGAGAACTGGGAGATCTCCAAACTGATGGCTGCAATTCTACACATGGGCAACCTGGCTTACGAACGTAAGTCTAGAGGTGTTCTGCTTCATGATGGAGTGTGAAAGCTGGGGATATAAGATCAGTGGTGGGACATCTTGTACCTCGAGTGGCCGTTCGGTACCTCTGTGCTTCTCCGTGCATTGCTGAGGGAGAGCTGTGTTGACGGAGGTGCCATGTTTCAGATAAATGGTTGCATAAAGGCCCAGTCTATCTGTTCGTGTGGGCATGGAATATCTCGTGGTGCTATTTAAAGAACCATAGGAAATTGTCCTGCATTCCTGGCCAACATTCCTCTCTCGATTGACGCCACCAAAATAGGCTAACTGGCCGCTTCTCCCATTTACCATTTAGGGGACCTTTCTATATTTACTTAAATAAATGACTAATATTGGCTGTGAAGCACTTTGAAAGAAAGAAGAGAGACTTGCATTTATGTAGCGCCTTTCACGACCTCGGGACGCCCCAAGGCGCTTTACTGTCGATGAAGTACCTTTGAAATGTGGTCACTGTTGCCTGGGCCCCAAGCTCTGGAATCCCCTGCCTAAACCTCTCCGCCTCGTTACCTCTCTTTCCTCCTTTTAAGACGCTCCTTAAGACCTACTACTTTGACCAAGCTTTTTGGTCACCTGCCCTAATTTATCCTTATGTGGATCGGTGTCAAATTTGTTGACTTAAAATGCTCCTGTGAAGCGCCTTGGGACGTTTTACGACGCTAAAGGTGCTATATAAATACAAGTTGTTGTTGTAATGTCAGAAATGTGGCAGCCAATTTGCACGCAGCAAGATCCCACAAACAGCAATGACCAGATAATCTGATTTTAGGTGTTGGTTGAGTATTGGTGAGAACGCCCTCTTCCAAATAGTAGCATGGGCTCTTTTACATCCACCTGAGAGAGCAGACAGGGGCCTTGGTTTAACGTCTCATCCGAAAGACGGCACCTCCGACAGTGCAGCACTCCCTCAGCACTGCACTGATTTTGTGCTCCAGTCTCTGGAGTGGGACTTGAACCCACAACCTTCTGACTCAGAAATGGGAGTGCTGCCCACTGAGCTACAGGTGATGCATTGGAACATCTTGGAGGACAACAAAGATGCTTGTAATAAAGGCGAACTCCTTCTGTCTAAATCTAGACACTGACCCGTTCATGGGCTATTTGTGGAGGCATCACAGCCATGTCCAGTTCTACCTCGTCCAATGTCCCGATGTGCAATTCCCTGTGTGTGGGGGGGGGGGGGGAGGGTCACAGTAGGAATTTAAACCCCTCTTTTCCCGCCCCGCTCCCCAAACACAGACAGACAAATTACACCATTGCCGCTCCTAACTCTGAGGTATGGGTACGCCAGCAGTTGGAAATGGTGGCTGGTAACACTGGAGAGGGCGGTTGATACCTCCTTGAGATGGCTCTCCGTCACTAGTGTGCGCATGTGTGATCGTGATCACTCGATGGCATCTGGTAATTTGAATGCAGCAGGGATCCCAATGTTGTGCCCCCTGAAGAATGAGCACAGATAATAGCTGTTTTATTGAAATTGCAATTGAGCTAATTTGCTTTTGTTTATCCTGCTGATCCTCCAGCTCGCGTGTATGACAATCTGGATTCGTGTGAGGTCGTCTATTCCACACAACTGACGACGGCTGCAGCTCTCCTGGAGGTGAATATGTCTGGTCGCTTACTACACCACCGGTGTGTCTGTATCTATACATCATAAAGAGCCATATAGCTTCATACTGATGTCAAATATAAAGACGGGGGGGGGGGTCACGCTTCCACTTGCACTGTTAGTTTAATCAGAGCAATCTGGGTGGAATTGTTAGAACCAACGCAAAAAGATCGGGGGAATTTTAAACGGGAGTTACACCCTGAACCGCTTGTGCTCGTGTTTTCCATGGGTTCAAGATTCAATTCGCCCGAATCAGGCCCCACCCACAAAACTGTTTGAGATTTGGCCAATCGCGCTGGTTCGGGAAGGCTCTTCAAATCGCGCTCATCTTCTTGGGTGCACTGGCACTAGTAGGGGCTCGTTTTAAAAAGATTCATCACGTCAAAAAATGTTTAATTGACCAAGAAACTGACTAGTGTACACTAATGAAACACAATTTCTAAATTTGCGGATGACACCAAATTGGGGGGGGATAGTCAATACTGCGGAGGACTGCAACAAGTTACAGGAGGACATTAATAAACTTGCAGAATGGGCATATAATTGGCAAATGAAGTTCAACACAGATAAATGTGAGGTATTACATTTTGGTAGGAAGAATAGGGAGGTCTCATCACTTGGAGGGTGCGAGTCCGGGTGGGGTAGAGGAACAAATTGATCTGAGTGCAAATATACAAATCACAAAGTTGTGACAGAGTTTAGCAAGGCCATAAAAAAAAAAAAAAGGGGGTTTATTTCTAGAGGGATAGAATTGAAAAGTAGGGAGGTTATGCTAAACCTGTATCGAACCTTGGTTAAACCGCACTTGGAGTACTGCGTACAGTTCTGGTCGCCATATTATAAAAAGGATATAGAGGCACTGGAGAGGGTGCAGAGAAGATTTACAAGGATGATACCAGAAATGCGAGGGTATACATATCAGGAAAGGATGAACAGGCTGGGTCTCTTTTTTCTCTTTGTGGCTGAGGGATGACCTAATAGAGGTCTTTAAAATTATGAAAAGTTTTGATAGAGTGGATACAAAGAGAATGTTTCCACTTGTGGGGAAGAGCAAAATTAGAGGCCATCAATATAAGATAGTCACCAAGAAATCCAATGGGGAATTCAGAAGAAACTTCTTTGCCCAGAGAGTGGTGAGAATGTGGAACTCGCTACCACAGGGAGTGGTTGAGGCGAATAGTATAGATGCATTTAAGGGGAGGCTACACAAGCATCTGAGGGAGAAGGGAATAGAAGGTTATGCTGATAGATTTAGATGAGGAAAGACTGGAGGAGGCTCGAGTGGAGCATAAACACCGGCATGGACTGGTTGGGCTTTTTCAAGGAGACTTTGAGGGTGTCCTTGAAGCGTTTCCTCTGCCCACCTGGGGCGCTCTTGCCGTGTCGGAGCTCCGAGTAGAGCGCTTGTTTTGGGAGTCTCGTATCTGGCATGCGGGCGATATGACCCCGTCCATCGGAGCTGATCAGGATGGTAGAAGGCGAGCTAGACGGACTTTGGCCTTTTTTCCCTGTGACTGACCTGGCTGGATGAAGATGCTACAACCTGTTGAGGTGAACTTCCTTCCTGTTTGGTGGTGTGAGCTGGCCATTACCGTAAAGGTCGTTGTCCAGTATTGGTGCAGTAAAGCAGCCTCCTGGAGCCTTGGACAAGGGGATCCAGGAACTGCCTTCGAATATCCTTCTGGGGCACGAAGCTAGAAACCATTTACAGTGGAGGCTGGTGTTGTGTCTGCCATAGTTCTAGAACATGGGCGTGTCCAATATGCAGGTGGATAAATGACCAGAAAGATTCTGCAGGTGGTTTAACGTGTCAATGTGGGGCTCCCCTGATGGGCCAGTGGATTGATGCATAGCTTGCTGTGGTACTGAGCTATAAAGACTGTAAAGGCCCCAAGTTCATTTCCTGGTCAGTGAAGAGTTGGTTGATCTCAGCCAGGGTAGAAGTAGAGGTGCTCCAATGGCCCTCGGTGCCTCTAGATTGGGTAGATATCAGCCAGGTCTCCTGTCTGTATTTGCTGCCCAATAACTCCTTCAGGAAGTGCACTTTGATGGACGTTGGGCGAGAACATTATCGGGCTCGGCTGTGATGGCCCCTATGGATGTATATGTTGCTTAAGCTCACAGTCTATGCTGGTGTGTGAAGGTTAGCCATTAGTGACGAGCTCTGGAGGTCACGGAAACTGCACTCCACTCCACTGCATCATCACTCGCCGGAGGGGGCAGAGTGGAAAGGTCAAAGGCACATTGACTAGAATAGTAACAAAATTGAGGGGGTTTAATTGTTGTATAGATCTTGGGATGTTACCATAAAATCTTAAATTGCCAACTTCTATTTAAAAGAAAGAAACAACTTGCATTTCTACAGCGCCTTTCACCACCTCCGGATGCCCCAAAGCGCTTTACAGCCAATGAAGTACTTTTGAAGTGTAGTCACTGTTGTAATGTTAGTGTACAGCAAGCTCCCACAGACAGCAATGTGATAATGACCAGATAATCTGCTTTAGTGATGTTGATTTGAGCGATAAATACTGGCCAGGACACCGGGGATAACTCCCCTGCTCTTCTTCAAAATACTGCTGCGGGATCTTTTACGTCCACCTGAGGGGGCAGACGGGGCCTCGGTTTAACATCTCATCTGAAAGACGGCACCTCCAACAGTGCAGCCCTCCCTCAGTAGTGCGCTGGGAGTGTCAGCCTGGATTTTTGTGCTCAAGTCTCTGGAGTGGGACTTGAATCCACAACCCTCTGACTCCCAGGCCCACTAAGCTATGGCTGACAGCTATTTGCAGTTATACATTTGCAATTGTTTATCTAATTTAGGAAACACTCCCCTGCTTCCACACACACTCCTTTCTACCCCTCGCCCCAATTGAAAGCTGTGCCAGTACTTGGCTTTCACCTCCAGGAGCCATCGTTTTGGACCAATGAAATCCCATTTATACAATGCACTCCCCAATAAAACGATGATTCAAGACTCCATTTCAAGCCACTTTTTAGAAACGTAGAAAAATAGGAGCAGGAGTCGGCCATTCAGTATGATCGTGGCTGATCCTCTATCTCAATACCATATTCCCGCACTCTCCCCATATCCCTTGATGCCCCTTGTATCTAGAAATCTATCTATCTCCTTCTTAAATATATTCAGTGACTTGGCCTCCACAGCCCTCTGGGGTAGAGAATTCCACAGGTTCACCACCCTCTGAGTGAAGAAATTTCTCCTCATCTCCGGCCTAAATGTCCTACCCCGTATCCTGAGACTGACCCCTCGTTCTAGACCTCCCAGCCAGAGGAAACATCCTCCCTGCATCCAGTCTGTGTAGCCCCGTCAGAATTTTATACGTTTCAATGAGATCCCCTTCATACGGTTACCTTGTTCCATCAGGTTGACTGTTTGGACCTGCAGAACTGCCTCACCAGCCGCACCATCATAACACGGGGGGAGACGGTGTCCACCCCTCTCAACATGGACCAGGCTCTGGATGTCCGAGATGCTTTCGTGAAGGTGAGAGTCCCTTGCTGTGAAAATCGTGAGAGAGAAGCACTTTTTTTTGTAGAGTTTTGAAGGTTCCTTTTTTAATCCAAAGAGGGGAATGAGTGGCCAACCATGATTTTGAGGCGCTCAGCTGGGCGAAGTTGTACGTCAAGTTGGCAAAGCACTTGACGTTTAATCTTTCCGTGAAGACGCTGCCCCTTTTTTTTTCTACAGCGGGTCCGACGCATTTGTTCCTCTGGTTTCTGTCTGTCTGTCTCCGGACAGCCATTGGCTGCACTGGTTCGGGAGAGCCCCTTCCTGTTTCTGATGTGGTTTTACACAGTCGGTCTCCTTGGCCACATCATAAATGCCATGATGTCAATCAGAAATCTTGGCCTTCTGATTGACCGACTGACTGACTGTCCATCCGAAAGGCCAATTTCCCATTCAGCCAACAAAAACACACTTTTTATTTGTTTGTTTGTTGAAGTTCGCATCTCTGCCATGTATAAGTGGGTGCCGGGGCAGGAAGAGAGGGTGAAAGAATGTTTACATACAAAATAAAGTTTAACGAGAGATACGGGGGAATATATAATGGGAAATAAGGAAATGGCAGATCAACTAAATGCATACTTTGGGTCAGTCTTTACGAAGGAAGACACAAAAAACCTCCCTGGGATATCGGGAAAAATAGGGACATTGGCAAAGGAGGAACTGACGCAAATCAATATCTCTAAGGATATGGTGTTAAGGAAGCTAAAGGGATTGAAGGTGGACAAATCCCCAGGGCCTGATAACATGCATCCTAGGGTACTGAAGGAGGTGGCCCTAGAGATAGCGGATGCACTAAGGATGATTTTTCAGAATTCATTAGACTCGGGAACAGTGCCGATGGATTGGAGGGTAGCTAACGTTACCCCACTATTCAAAAAGGGGGGTAGGGAAAAAGCAGGTAATTACAGACCTGTAAGCCTTACATCAGTTGTGGGCAAAATGCTGGAGTCCATCATTAAGGATGAAATAGCGGAGCACTTAGCAAATGGGGACAGGATAGGACAGAGTCAACATGGATTTACAAAGGGTAAATCGTGCTTGACTAATCTATTGGAATTTTTTGAGGGAGTAACTGGTAGAATAGATGGGGGAGAGCCAGTAGATGTGGTGTACCTGGACTTCCAAAAGGCCTTCGATAAGGTCCCACATAAAAGATTAGCATGGAAAATTGAGGCTCATGGGATAAAGGGGAAAGTTTTGGCGTGGATAGGGAACTGGCTGTCAGATAGAAAACAGAGAGTTGGAATAAACGGCTCATTTTCTGAATGGCAGGCAGTAACAAGTGGGGTACCACAGGGATCTGTCCTGGGCCCCCAGCTGTTCACAATTTACATTAATGACCTGGATCAGGGAGTCGGATGCAGCATTTCCAAATTTGCAGACGACACTAAACTAGGAGGTGGGGTGGGCTCAGAGGAAGAGACCAGGAAGCTCCAGAGCGATTTGGACAGACTGGGCGATTGGGCGGATAAATGGCAGATGCACTATAATGTGGACAAGTGCGAAGTTATCCACCTTGGGTGCAGGAACGGGAGGGCAAATTATTATTTAAATGGCAATAGATTGGGAGAGGGGGAAGTACAGAGAGACCTGGGTGTTCTTGTACACCAGTCACTGAAGGCGAGCATGCAGGTGCAACAGGCGGTCAAGAAGGCAAACGGTATGCTGGCCTTCATAGCAAAAGGGTTAGAATACAGGAACAGGGATACCTTGCTGCAGCTGTACAGGGCACTGGTGAGACCACACCTCGAGTACTGTGTACAGTTTTGGTCGCCTCATCTGAGGAAGGATGTTCTTGCCATGGAGGGGGTGCAGCGGCGATTCACCAGGCTGATACCAGGAATGGCGGGAATGACCTATGAGGAGAGACTATGTAGTTTAGGGATGTACACACTGGAGTTTAGAAGATTGAGAGGGGACCTCATAGAAGTGTATAAAATTCTGACAGGTCTAGACAGACTGGATGCAGAAGGAATGTTTCCCTTGGCGGGTGAGAACAGAACTAGAGGACATAATTTAAGGATAAGGGCTAAACCATTTAGGACAGAGATGAGGGGGAATTTCTTCACTCCGAGAGTGGTGAACCTGTGGAACTCATTGCCACAGAGGGCAGTGTACGCCAGCTCATTAAATATATTTAAGAGGGAATTAGATATATTTCTACGGGCAAAAGGGGTTAAGGGTTACGGAGAGAAGGCGGGGACGGGATACTGAATTAAAGGATCAGCCATGATCTCATTAAATGGCGGAGCAGGCACGAAGGGCCGAATGGCCTACTCCTGCTCCTATCTTCTATGTATCTATGTATTCTATGTATCTATGAGAGGATTGGAGGTCGGATGCAAAGGAGGAAAGCCAGCAAGAACAGAGCCCACCTGGTTTTCCTATCCGATCAGATGACCTACCCCACCACGAAGTGCCACTGCCTACAGGCTAAAACTGCTGTTCACATTTATTTACAGATAAAAATAATACACGGAAGCAGAAAAATAGGCAAGATGCTCACAAAATCAGAAGGAGGCCATTCGGGCCATCTTGTCTGTGCCGGCTCTTTTGAAGGAGCAATCCAATTATTTCCACTCCTCCCTGCTGCTGCTTCTGAGGGTTGTGAATCTTTGGAATTCTCTTCCCCAGAGAACTGTGAAGGCGGAATCATTGAATATATTCAAGGCGGAGACGGACAGATTTTTGAGCTACAGGGGAGTCGAGAGTTATGGGGACCAGGCGGGGGAAGTGGAGTTGAGGCCAAAATCAGATCAGCCATGATCTTATTGAATGGCGGAGCAGGCTCGAGGGGCCGAATGGACGACTCCTGCTCCTATTTCTTATGCTCTATGTCCGTAGCCCTACAAATTTCTTCTATAGTCAATGACTAAAGTTTTATGCTCTATGCAAACTGGATTGCCTGTTTTAAAATGGCTGGTAGTTCTTGCAGCATCATTCAGCAACTCTTAAGGTGCACAGTTTCCAGTAGTACACTTCTTGCCCAAGGAACTTTCTCCATAGAAAATGTGAATAGGAAACTGACGAGTTGCCACTAGGTCTGGCCTTTATACGTTGGATTCCTCTGTTGCAGAAACAGACCCTTTGAAGATAGCCCACTTCGATTCAGTTTGTTTATAAACCAGAAGCACCAGAAGCAATTGCTTAATGGCCATGGGATCGCGGGAGAATTTCCACGGGGTTCTTCCGATTGTCTGCTGTATCTTTTGGAAGACCCGCGGAGATCCTGGAGAAGTGGTAATTCTCAGGATTTTACAGCAGACGATTGCGGGGGGGGGACGGGGGGTGGGGTACCCATGGGTGGGCAACCTCCTCCAGAAATTCAGCCTCAGTGAGTCTCCTCTCTCTCTGGTGTTCACCCCCCATCCCCCCCCCCCCGCACCCTGTGCAAGTGGTCTGGCTTTAGCATCTGATGACCGTTGTGAATTATGCTTTTTAGATCGCTGCAGAGGTTCCTGTGGAAATGAGCAATTGGCTGTATTTATGGGAAGCTAGGCGTGCATATCAAATGCTACCCAAAAATACATTGCGATCAGATGCCCACTAGGTTTCGAGAGGCCCTGGGATCACACTGCCTCCGGGTGGTATTCTCTGAGCCTCTCGTTGAAGCAGTGTTGATATTTTTGCAGAGGTTCTTGGAATTGCCAGAAGACACTGGGGGAGGTGGAAGAGAGATGTCGGGGTGAAAACCTAGAGGGGGGTGGTGGGTCAAACCCGAAATGATTCGGAGTGAAAACGACTGCCGTATCTCTTATTCTGATATGGAACCTATGTTTTATCTCCCACCCCCACATCCCCACCCCTTTTTACGCCCATCATTAAGGGTATCTATGGGAGACTCTTTGTGTGGATAGTGGAGAAGATCAACGCTGCTATTTACAAACCTCCGTCCCGTGAGCCCAAGGTAATACGCAGGTCGATTGGCTTACTGGATATTTTTGGGTTCGAAAACTTCCACGTCAACAGGTAAGATGGGGCAACATCCATTATGGTCCTTTTTTATTTTTATTCGTTCATAGAATGTGAGCATCGCTGGCAAGTCCAGCATTTATTGCCCCTTGAGAAGGTGGTGGTGAGCTGCCACCTTGAACCACTGCAGTCCGTGTGATGAAGGTGCTCCCACAGTGTTGTTAGGGAGGGAGTTCCAGGATTTTGACCCAGCGACTATGATGGAATGACATTATATGTCCAAGTCAAGTTAGTGTGTAATTTGGTTGGGAACTTGGAGGTGGTGGCGTTCCCATGTGCCTGCTGCCCTTACCCTTCTAGGTGGTAGAGGTTGTGGGTTTGGGAGGTTCTGCCGAAGAAGCCTTGGCGAGTTGCTGAAGTGCATCTTGTAGATGGTACACACTGCAGCCACAGTACGCTGGTGGTGGAGGGAGTGAATGTTTAAGGTGGTGGACGGGGTGCCAATCAAGCGGGCCGCTTTGTCCTGGATGGTGTCGAGCTTCTCGAGTGTTGTTGGAGCTGCACTCATCCAGGCAAGTGGAGAGTATTCCATCACACTCCTTACTTGTGCCTTGTAGATAGTGGAAAGGCTTTGGGGAGTCAGGAGGTGAGACACTCGCCGCAGAATACCCAGCCTCTGACCTGCTCTTGTTGCCACAGTATTTATGTGGCCGGTCCAGTTAAGTTTCTGGTCAATGGTGACCCCCAGGATATTGATGGTGGGGGATTCGGCAATGGTAGTGCTGTTGAATGTCAAGGGGAGGTGGTTAGACTCTCGCTTGTTGGAGATGGTCATTGCGTACATTCCTTGTCCATGTCCTTGACCTTGGGTAGCTGCTCTTTTCACTGCATTGAGTGCTAAATGTTCACCATTTGGTTTATAGGATATTGGTACCTAGTGGACAGTTGATTTTAGTAACATAGCAACATTAGTAACAGGAGGAGGCCATTCAGCATCTCGAGCATGTTCTGCCATTCAATTAGATCATGGCTGATCTGCACCTCAACTCAATTTTCCCACCATTGCTCCACAATCCCTTGATACCCTTACCCAACATAAACCTAGCTATCTCAGTCTTGAAAGCTGCCAGTGAAGCAATGAGCTGGTTGATGTGGTGGGGGAGGGGGGGGATTTAAATGTCTGGTATGGGAGAGAGTATTCTTATTTGGGGTTGAGGCTTATTGTCGGGGCAGCATAAGAGGGTGCCTGATCTGGCAGTGCTTGATTTTGACGTTAAGCGCCTGACAAGTTGAAAGTGAGAGTTCTAGCTTTGATCCCAAGCCTATTATTGTTAACCTGGACACCTGGAGAACTTCGCTGCTCTTCTGTGTGAAGAGTGCCGTGGGACCTTTAATGCCCATCTGGTTTAACATCTCAGAAAGGTGGCAGCTCCGACAGTGCAGCACGCCCAGCCGAGATCACATGCTTGAACCCACGACCTTGTGACTTTGGGGCACGTGCACTGTCACAGAGCCAAGGCTGACGCTAGCTGCCTCCTGGAGGAGAAACACCAGCATAAAGTTAAAGCTGGAAAAACTCAGCAGGCCAGGCAACATCCGTGGAGAGAGAAATAGAGTCAACGTTTCAGGTCGAAACCCTTCGTCGGGACGAAGGGTTTCGACCTGAAACGTTGACTCTCTTTCTCTCTCCACAGATGTTGCCTGGCCTGCTGAGTTTTTCCAGCATTTTCTGTTGTTATTTCGGATTTCCAGCATCCACAGTATTTTGCTATCGAACCAGCATAAAGTTGTTGAGCGAAAAGGCCTGTTTCTGTCCTGTAATATTCTATGATTCTTCACGGAACGTATGGTACCTTTTTAGTGTGGTGGTTGTTACTGGACCAGTGATCCAGGGAATGAGAGTTCCAAGTCCCACCCTGGCAGTTTGAGCATTTAAATTCGGTTTGAAGGGACTGTGAATCTGTCGGATTGTCCTTTTTTAAAAATTTTTTAAAAAAACAAAAAAATACAACTGGTTCATTGATGTCTTTTTAAGGAAGAAAACCGGCCGTCCTTACCTGGTCTGGGCTTTTGTGTGACTCCAGTCCCCCACACCAACATGGTTGAATTTTAACTGAAGTGGCCTGGCAAGTCACTCAGTTATACGAAGGCCCACCACCACCACCTCTGGGCAGCTAGGGATGGGCAATAAATGCCGGCCTTGCCAGCGATGCCCACATAGAGTTATACAGCACAGAAGAGGCCCTTTGGCCCATCGTGTCCGTGCCGGCCATCAAACCCTGTCTAATCTAATCCCATTTTCCAGCACTTGGTCCGTAGCCTTGTATGCTATGGTGTTTCAAGTGCTCATCTAAATGCTTCTTGAATGTTGTGAGGGTTCCTGCCTCTACCACCCTTTCAGGCAGTGAGTTCCAGATTCCAACCACCCTCTGGGTGAAAAAGTTTTCCTCAAATCCCCTCTAAACCTCCTGCCCCTTACCTTGAAACTATGCCCCCTGGTTATTGACCCCTCTACTAAGTGGAAAAGTTCCTTTCTATCTACCCTATCTATGCCCCTCATAATTTTGTACACCTCAATCAGGTCCCCCCCTCAGCCTTCTCTGCTCTAAGGAAAACAACCCCAGCCTGTCCAGTCTCTCTTCATAGCTGAAGCGCTCCAGCCCAGGTAACACCCTGGTGAATCTCCTCTGCACCCTCTCCAATGCAATCACATCCTTCCTATAGTGTGGCGACCAGAACTGCACACAGTGCTCCAGCTGTGGCCTAACTCGCGTTTTGTACAGCTCCATCATAACCTCCCTGCTCTTGCCTTCATTAGCCGAGGCATAGAATATAAGTATCCCATATGCCTTTTTAACCACCTTA
Organism: Somniosus microcephalus; assembly: GCF_052327205.1. Taxonomy (NCBI): domain Eukaryota; kingdom Metazoa; phylum Chordata; class Chondrichthyes; order Squaliformes; family Somniosidae; genus Somniosus; species Somniosus microcephalus. The sequence goes on along the minus strand of NC_140996.1, from coordinate 225,829,194 downwards.
TCTACCTGTCCTGCTGCCTTCAGGGATCTATGTACATGCACACCAAGATCCCTCTGATCCTCTGTCCTTCCTAGGGTCCTACCATTCATTGTGTATTCCCTTGCCTTGTTCGTCCTTCTAAAATGCATCACCTCACATACTTTTCAGGGTTAAATTCCATTTGCCACTGTTCTGCCGATCTAACCATCCCATCTATATCGTCCTGTAACTTGAGGCTTCCCTCCTCGCTATTTACCACTCCACCAACTTTCGTGTCATCTGCGAACTTACTCATACCTCCTACATTCATATCTAAATCATTAATGTACACTACAAACAACAAAGGACCCAGCACCGATCCCTGCGGTACACCACTGGACACAGGCTTCCAGTCACACAAACAACCTTCGACCATCACCCTCTGCCTCCTGCCACTAAGCCAATTTTGGATCCAATGTGCCAAATTGTCCTGGATCCCATGGACTCTTACATTCTTGACCAGTCTCCCATGCGGGACTTTGTCAAAAGCCTTACTGAAGTCCATGTAGACTACATCAACTGCACTATCCTCATTCACGCACCTAGTCCACACATCCCGAAATTTAATTTAAAAAAAAAAAAAAAAATTTTTGCCAGCCTTTCCATGTCAGAAGTGTGATTGTGGGGGTAGACACGTGTCGGATTCCTTAGCGAGCTGTTTTAAACGTATCCCTCTGCTTCATTGTAGCTTCGAGCAGCTCTGTATAAACTTCGCCAACGAAAATCTGCAGCAGTTTTTTGTGCGCCATGTCTTCAAGCTGGAGCAAGAGGAGTACAACCTGGAGAACATCAACTGGCAGCACATCGAGTTCACCGACAACCAGGATGCACTCGACATGATTGCGCTCAAGCCCATGAACATCATTTCCCTCATCGACGAAGAGAGCAAATTCCCCAAGGTATGGGTGTGGCTGCGGTGCCAGATTCGTAAGGAGGTGGGTAGAAACTGAGGTTAGGGTGAAGGGCGCATTGGACAAGTAGCATTGAGTGTTCCTTCAACCCCATCTTCCTGCTCTCTCTGGATCACTGCATTAAATTTACCTGAGCCTTTAGGATTGTGGGATGGCAATCAGGCGTAAGAGCCCTGGCTATGTTCCCCCTCCTCCTCAACCCAGTTAAATGAATCCAATTGTTGTACCATTACAGCAGCCCTGGCTAAGACCAGACTTGGGCCTTCCTGCTCTGTATGAGTTACACCCTTGGGAGCAGATTAAACCATTGGGAGAATCGGACAGTTGCTGCATCATTAACGGAAAATTTAATACCCACTAAACTGGGCGAGAGTTTTTATATTCATTCCTGGGATGTGGGCAAGGCCAGCATTTATTGCCCATCCCTAATTGCCCTCGAGAATGCGGTGGTGAGCCGCCCTTCTTGAACCGTTGCAGTCCTTGTAGCGGTTTGTTATACCAGAGTGTCTCGCTCGGCCATTTCAGAGGGCAGTTAAGAAATAACCACATTGCTCTGTGGGTCTGGAGTCATATATTGGCCAGACCGGGTAAGGACGGCAGATTTCCTTCCCTAAAGGACATTAGTGAACCAGATGGGTTTTTACGACAATCCGGTAGTTTCATGGTCACCATTACCAGATTTATTTAATTAACTGAATTTGAATTCCCCAGATGCTGTGGTGGGATTATGAACTCACGTCTCCGGATCATTAGTCCAGGCCTCCGGATTACTAGTCCAGTGACATAACCACTGTGCTTCCGTATTCCTTTAAACCATGTTTAGAGATTATATGTAATATGTTGTTCTGAAGGGCCATTGTGTCTTTTATTTTAAAACAAACTCTGTTTACGAAGATATCTCCTGACAGGGTACGGACACAACAATGTTGAATAAACTGAATTCCCAGCACAAGCTGAACACCTACTACATCCCTCCGAAGAACAACTATGAAACTCAATTTGGAATCAGCCATTTTGCTGGGATAGTCTACTATGAAACAAGAGGTAGGCTGCCGTGTTGAGCATATTGGGGTACACGTAGCAGCCATTTTGGAATCGGACTCCAAAACAGCCCAGATAGTTTAATCTTTTTTTTCTCCTCTTGCAACCCCATTTAAGGTGTTGTAGATAACGCCTCATTCAGGTTTAACTATCGGGAACAATAGCATTTTGTAATGTGTAAGTACAAGAAAAATCAAGGAGGAGAGGGCTATTTGGCTCAACAAAGGTTGTCCTTTTAACATTCTAGTTATAGAATCATAACAGCACAGAAGGAGGCCATTGGCCCATTGTGCCTGTGCCGGCTCTTTGAAAGAGCTCTCCAAGTAGTCCCACTCCCCCACCCCTGCTCTTTCCCTGTAGCCCTGTAATGTTTTTCCTTTTTAGTATTTATCCAATTCCCTTTTGGGAAAAGTTACCATTGAATCTGCTTCCACAGTGCATTCCAGATCATCATAACTTGCTGTGTATAATTTTAAAAAATACTCCCCCCCCCCCCCCCCCCCTCCCCCCCTGGCTATTTTTGCCAATTATCTTAAATCTGTGTCCTCCGGTTACCGACCCACCTGCCAGTGAAAAACAATTTCTTCTTATTTACTCTATCAAAACCCCTCAATTTTGAACACTTCAATTAAATCTCCCCTTAACTTTCTCTGCTCTAAGGAGAACAATCTTAGCTTCTCCAGTCTCTCCACACAACTGTGAAGTCCCTCATCCCTGGTAACATTCTAGTAAATCCCTTCTGCACCCTCTCCAAAGCCTCAACATCCTTCCTACAGTGCGATGCCCAGAATTAGAGACACAGTACTCCAGCTGAGGCCTAACCAATGATTTTATGAAGGTTCTTAAAGCACTGAAAATCTGTGGCCCCAATTTTCTGCCAGCCGTCGGGCGGGTTTTCAGGCGGGCGGAGGCCGAAAATCGCAGAAATAGGGGGCCGCGACCCCCGTGCCTGATTCCCCGCCCTGCCCAACTTTCGGACCGCCGTTTCTCTGCGACCCGAATCAGTCCCGCTGGTCGTCGGGACCCTAATCAGCAATTATTGGCATGTTTAATGCCATTTTAAGGGGCCCTTGCTATTTTCAAGGGTTCCCCACGCTAAACACGCCTGCGGGGAACCCTGCTGATGAAACCTGGCGTGAAGCATCCCGGCTTGCTTGCTCTCAGCTGCAGGTCATTCGGGAAAGCTGCGATTTAATCGGAGAGCATTTGTATGGTGAAGGACCTTGTTGCAGGTTTGGGGCTACTTCTTCAAGGCTTAGGCACAGCTGTGGAAGGTTGGAGCCTCACACATTTCTCCAATGTGAGCTCCTGGGAAGCCCCTCTTGCCACCCTCACTCAGCGCTTCCCCAGCGGAGGCATCTACCAGAAGCATGGGACACCTTTTTCTCCTTCCCTTCTTGCCATTCGAGGGTCTCCAACAGCAGAGGCAGCAGCAGCAGAACCAGGAACAGCAGGATGAGCACCAGGCTGCTGCTCACTCACCTGAAGCTGCACAGGCCAGAAGGGGCCAGCGCTTGGAAGTGGCTTGAGAGCACCTTGCTGCGCATTAGGGGGCCATGGGGACCTGTTTCTGCACTGGCAGTCCTACTCAGAAGGACTTCCATGAAGGTCTGGTTTCTCTGTGCAATAGATGGCCATCGCTCCTCAAGAGATGTCATTCCCTTATGAGCACTCACCATGTTTTCCATACCCTGGCGACTTATCTCCTCCATGGAGGTTGCCAACCTTTCCATGGTGATGCGTTCATGCGCCAATGACTCCACAAAGGCTCTGCTCATGGTCGCTATGGACTCCTCCATTCGCTCCACACTCGGCGACCCTGGAGACAAAACCTGCCAGAGACTCCTGCATCTATGCATGGAGATCCATCACCTCTTCTCTGCGATGGACCCAGAGGCAGAGGGTCAACATGCAGTGCAGCTGAGCTGAGCTGACACAGTCCTGCGCCCTCCGACGAGGACTCTCCACTGCTGTCCCTGTCTCCAGAATCTGCTGAGGCTCACTTGTGAGCTGTGAAACACCAGGTGACAACACTACTTTATGTCCCGAAGGTCCCCCTGAGGTGTGAGTGTCTGTGCTGGTGCTGGGTGCGCTTACTTCTGCTGACGCTGTGCCCTCAGAGGTTGGAGCTTCCTCTGAGGAGTCTGGCTGCACAGCCTCTTCCTCCTCCACAGTGAGGGCGGGGGCTCTGTATGGTACTGTGGGGGAGTAAAGGAAGGAGTTAGAGATGTAATGCCAAGGTTCTTCTGGTGACTCCCAGCGAGTTGGCATCTGCTGACACCTGCATCCATGCAGCATTGGTCTCAGTGGGAGGCCTCTTCCTCCCTGACCTAGGGAAGAGGACCTCCCTGTGGGCCATAACCCCATCCAATAATGCCTGTAGTGAAGCCTCGTCGAATTTGGAGGCAGCTCGGGGTCTGGCACTGGCCACAGCTGCTGCAGGCTCCTCTGCCATCCTATATGGTTCGTTTGGAAGCCTTCAGAGGATGCAGTGCTTGCTATGGACCTTGAAAGCACCACGAATGATGACATCATATTGTGGGGCTTTCTGACTGGAAATGGACAATGAGCAAGGCTGCCCACACGCTGGCACTTAATTGGCCACTTGAGGGAAAATTGCGTGCAGCTGGCTGACCCATTTTTTTTCGGGTCGGAACCCCACATTCGGGGAACCCGCCCATTTCCTGCACGATCCACAAAATCGGGCCCTGTCTCTCTACTCTGTCTGTTCGATCCTCCCTCGTGTCTGTCTCCTTTGGCATTGAGCATTTCTGGGTTTTTTTCCTAATTTAATTTTTTAATGTTCCACTATGACCTTTAGACCTACTATTGTGCTTTACCCTTGTGCAAGTCATCTAATATTTTGTATACTTTTAAGATTGCCCCCCTCCCTAACAAAACTGTCTCTTTCCTAGGATTTCAAACCTATCCTTGTCGGACACCCCGCTCCCCGCCCCACCCTTTCCACTTGAAATCGCTAGGTGCTGGATGTGGCTCTGGGTCGCACTCTCGCCTTTGAGACAGAAGGTTGTGAGTTCAAGTCCCACTCCAGGGACTTAAGCACAAAATCTAGGCTGACACTCACAGTGCATTGCTGAGGAAGCGCCGCACTGTCGGAGGGACAGTACTGAGGGAGCGCCGCACTGTCGGAGGTGCTGTCTTTCGGATTACAACAGTGACTCCACTAAAGTACTTCATTGGTTGTAAAGCACTTTGGGACGTCCTGAGGTGGTGAAAGGCGCTGTAGAAATACAAGTTGTTTCTTTTAAATAGAAGTTGGCAATTTAAGATTCTATGGTAACATCCTAAGATCTATACAACAATTAAACTCCCTCAATTTTAGAAACATAGAAACATAGAAGATAGGAGCAGGAGTAGGCCATTCGGCCCCTCGAGCCTGCTCTGCCATTCAATGCAATCATGGCTGATCATCCAAATTCAGTACCCTGTCCCTGCCTTCTCCCCATATCCCTTGATCCCTTTAGCCTTAAGAAATATATCCAACTCCTCCTTGAATATATTTAATGAATTGGTCTCAACTGCCTTCTGTGGTAGAGAATTCCACAGGTTCACCACTCTCTGGGTGAAGAAATTCCTCCTCATTTCTGTCCTAAATGGCTTACCCCTTATCCTTAGACTGTGACCCCTGGTTCTGGACTCCCCCGCCATCGGGAACATCTTTCCTGCATCTAGTCTGTCCAGTCCTGTCAGAATTTTATAAGTTTCAATGAGATCCCCTCTCATTGAGCTTATACTCGCTGGAGTTTAGAACAATCGACCCAATCTCTCCTCATACGTCATTCCTGCCATCCCAGGTATCAGCCTGGTGAATCTTCGCTGAACTTCTTCCATGGGAAGAACATCGTTCCTCAGATAAGGCGACCAAAACTGCACACAATACTCAAGGTGTGGTCTCACCAAAGCCCTGTACAACTGCAGCAAGACATCCTTGTTCCTGTACTCGAATCCTCTCGCTACGAAGGCCAACATACCATTTGCCTTCTTAACCGCCTGCTGCACCTGCATGCTTACCTTCAGCGACTGGTGCTATTTTATTACTATTCTGGCCATATGTGCCTTTGACCTTTCCACTCTGCCCCCTCCGGAGAGTGATGATGCAGTGGGGTGCAGTTTCACTGGCCTCCAGAGCTTGTCCCTAATGGCCAACATTCACACACCAGCATAGACAGTGAGCTTGAGCCAGAGGTGCTGTCTTTTGGATGAGACGTTAAGCCAAGGCCCCCGCCTGTGCTCTCCGGTGGACGTAATATATCGCATGGCACTATTTCGAAGAAGAGCAGGGGTGTTCTCCCCATTGTCCTGAGGCCATCAACATCACTAAAAACAGATTATCTGGTCATTATCACGTTGCTGATTGTGGCAGCTTGCTGTGCGCAAATTGGCTGCCATGTTTCCTACATTACAACAGACTTTAAAAAAAATTCATTCACGGGATGTGGGCGTCGCTGGCAAGGCTGGCATTTATTGCCCATCCCTAATTGCCCCTAGAGAAGGAGGTGGTGAGCCACTTTATACAACTGAATGTTTTGCTAGGCTATTTCAGAGGGGCAGTCACGAGTCAACCACATTGTGGTGTGTCTGGCGTCACATATAGGCCAGACCGGGTAAGGACGGCAGATTTCCTTCGTTAAAGGACATTCGTGAACCAGATGGGTTTTTGCAACAACCTGGTAGTTTCATGGTCGTCATTACTGATGTTAGCTTTTTTTAATTCCAGATTTATTTAATTAACTGAATTTAAATTCCCCAGCTGCCGTGGTGGGATTTGAACTCGTGTCTCCGGATCATTAGTCCAGGTCTCTGGATTACTAGTCCAGTGACATAACCACGATGCTACCGTACCCGGTTAATTGGCTGCAAAGCGCTTTGGGGAGGTCCTGAGGCGGTGAAAGGTGCTACAGAAATGCAAATTATTTTCCTGTTGTAAGCATATCTCGGCTGTTTCATGCTATTGGGCCTGGGATTTTGAAATGAAGGGAATTCTTCCTGGATCAGGGAATGGCACCTTTGAGCAATGTTGGTGTGCCCCCCTTAGCGGGCTGTGTGGCCCATTTCAAATTCCGGCGCCTGCAGGGGACATTGCCCATGAGGTATTCACGCCATGACTGACGATGTAAAGGGGGTGAAGAGTCATGCCGTGTCGTTGAGCTGTTGTTGCTTTGTTTTCGCACATTTTAGAGGCCTGATTGCTGAGCAAGTGTTCTAATCTGACACAGACTCCTCCATAAATGACCGGTTTTAATGTCCAGGAGGAGGATACAAAAACCAAAGGGTGCTTTACAACCAGCCCTGTTACAGTCAACATACAGTAACTGTCGGTATGATCCTGCCGCTTGACGTTGCCCTCCGAAAACTCATGAGTTGTGCGTTTTTTGTCGCCTCTTTTTTTTGGTTAGGTTTTCTGGAGAAGAATCGGGACACACTTCATGGAGACATCATTCAGCTGGTCCACTCCTCCAAGAACAAGTTCATCAAGCAGATCTTCCAGGCTGATGTAGCCATGGTAACCAGCATATTTTTAATGCGGGGGATGGGAGGGAGGGAGGCTTTTCTGGTTTGGATGAGTTTATATAGAGTCCTAACGGCACAGAAGGAGGCCATTCGGCCCATCGAGTCCGTGCCGACTCTCTGTAGAGCAATCCAGTCAGTCCCATTCCCCCGCTCTATCCCCGTAGCCCTGCAAGTTTATTTCCCTCAAGTGCCCATCCAGTCATTGAGTGTCTCCGCTTCCACCACTTCCGTCGGCAGCAAGTTCCAGGTCCTCACCACTCGCTGCGTAAAAAAAGGTTTTTCCTCACATCCCCCCTGTATCTCTTGCCCAAAAACTTAAATCTGTGTCCTCTAAGTCCTTGTACCATCAACTAGTGGGAACAGCCTTTCCCCATCTTGTACACCTCTATCAAATCACCCCTCAACATCCTTTGCTCTAATGAAAACAAATCCAGCTTCTCCAACCTGTCCTTGTAGCTAAGATCACCCATCCCTGGAACCATTCTGGTAAATTTCCTCTGCACCTTCTTAAGTTCCTTCACGTTATTTCCTAAAGTGTGGTGACTAGAACTGGACGCAATACTCCAGTTGTGGCCTAACCAGCACTTTATAAAGGTTCATCATAACTTCTCTACTTTTGTACTCAATACCTCTATTTATGAAGCCCAAGATCCCATATGCTTTGCAAACCACTCTCTCAATATGTCCTGCCACCTTCAGGGACCTATGCACATTAACTCCCAGGTCCCTCTGTCCCTGCACACTCTTTAAAACTGTGCCATTAAGTGTATATTGCCTCTCCCTGTTCCACCTTGCGCTAGCCTCCAATACTCTGTCAATATTTATACTCGTTAACTCCATTCAACCCGTTGCTTTGGTAACAATCTTGAGGAGGGAAGAACATACTTGTGCCAGGACTGACTCGATGGGTTCAATGATCTGATCCCAGCCCTTGTCCAAGTCAGATGAGCTTGTACAAATAATGTACAGTCAGCTCGGCTGAATATTTCAGCGTTGCTCATGCGCTGGGAGATGTTCCGGGTCCCAGGGTGGGATTTCCAATGTCCTCCAACACTGGAGACGGCTGCATTAACAGCACTGGGATTTATTTTTGGGGGGGCTAGGGGAGGAGGACATCAACTGAAACAAAGTTGGCATTTTGAGGCCCAACGGTGCAGCTGAAGGAGGCTTGGGTGGCCCAAGTCATAAGAATTAGGAGCAGGAGTCTGCCATTCGGCCCCTCGAGCCTGCTCCGCCATTCAATAAGATCATGGCTGACCTTCGACCTCAACTCCACTTTCCTGCCTGATCTCCATATCCCTTGATTCCCCTAGAGTCCAAAAATCTATTGATCTCAACCTTGAATATACTCAATGACTCAGCATTCACAGCCCTCTGGGTAGATAATTCCAAAGATTCACCACCCTCTGAGTGAAGAAATTCCTCCTCATCTCCGTCTTAAATAGCCGCCGCCTTACCCTGAATCTATGCCCCCACTAGTTCTAGACACTCCAACCAGGGGAAACACCCTCTCAATATCTGACCTCTCAAATCCCCTCAGAATCTTTTATGTTTCAATGAGATCACCTCTCATTCTTCTAAACTATACTAGAGAGTATAGGCTCAATCTCTCCTCATCGGAGAACCCCCTCATCCCAGGGATGTCAGGACCACTCGGGAGAAAAAATAACTCAAACATTTTCCCCTCCTCTCGGCCCTCCCTTGCAGTGCTCATTTGCTGTGGCCACTGACTGCACTATGGTTGGCAGGCCTGATTTGGATTGCCAGTGGAGCCTCTCTAAACCTCGCACCCAATTGGTGTTCAAGCTCCTAGTGCCCCAGGCACTTCTCACCCAGTGTTTGAGTTTGGTCCATTGGTCATAGGGTAGGCCCCAGGCCTCAGTGCCTGGTAACACAGGGCCCTGACATTCAAAGACTTAAGGGTCTCAAACCCCTATGGGTGCAGTATGAAACTTCCATTTATTCCAAATTATGTCTAACAAATGAATTATTGAACCCCGGTTCTCCTAAGCGATGTCAGATTTTTCAAGATGGCTGTGGCAGTAGGAGCTCTTGCATTTCTCTTCGCTGTTAAAATCACCTAAAATTTGTTTGCAATGTTGGCTGGGAGGGTCTCTTGAAGTGCAGTCAGTTATCGCTCTTCCCTTCAGTCCCGGTCTGAGCCAGTTCCAAGGATTGAAAGTTAACCATCGATGGCTCTTGAGGGTGCTAAGCCAAAACAGCCAAGTTGGAGTGGGTTCATCTGTTTTGTTTTGGGATTGTGCTTTACTCCTGCTTCACTCCACCTGGAACACCGTGTCATAGAGTCATAGAATGATGCGGCACAGAAGGTTTGGCCCATCATGCCATTGCCGGCTCTTTTGAAAGAGCTGTCCAATTAATTCCACTCTCCCGCCCCTTCCCCATAGCCTTACAAATTTTCCCTTTTCAAGTATTTATCCAATTCCCTTTTGAAAGTTACTATTGAATCTGCTCCCACCGCCCTTTCAGGCAGCGCATTCCAGATCACAACAACTCGCTGTGAAAAAACATTTCTCCTCATCTCCCCCTCTGGTTCTTTTGCCAATTATCTTAAACCTGTGTCCTCTGATTAATGACCCTCCTACCACTTCTTATCAAAACCCTTCATGATTTTGAACACCTCTATATATTATCTCCCCTTAACCTCCTCTGCTCTAAGGAGAACAGTCCCAGCAGCTCCAGACTCTGCACGTAACCTCATCCCTGGAACCATTCTAGTAAAAGTGAAATGAGTTTGGGCAATCGCAGTCTTGAGTTAGGAGTCCACATTACAGCATCGGAACTAAACTGGACGTTTCTTTGGTTGGGCCACGACATTAAAGTGGGGGAAAGGAAATAATGGCCCGTAATTTCCGATCAGAGGCTTCCTGTGTGCGGAGGCCTCCTATTGGGGAAAAAAATCTACGCTCATACCTGAGGGCTCCCGAGGTCCGGACACTTCCGTTCCTGGGCCTCTCCACAGTCGAAATGCGCAGGGTCCACGTATCCCAGGGGCGCAGGCGGTTCGCAAGTGTCCCCGGGATCACGTGGGCCATGGGGAGCCAATAGGAGAAGGGAATCTCCCTTCATACACTTGACAGATCGACCTGTCAAATATATGAATGGAGATCACCCCAAAAACACAGTAAAACATTAAATACATTTTTAAAAAACCATCACGTTTTTACAATGAATTAAATATAATGGCCCGTAATTTCTGATAGGAGGCAGCTGCATGCAGGAAGCATCCTATCGGAAAAAAATCTACACTCTTACCTGAGGGCTCTTTTTTTGAAAAAAAAAAAAAGTTTTTTACGGGGCTAAAAATAAACTTTTTTCAAGTATTTAAAAATGATAAATGAGTGAAAGATTTTTTTTTTAAATTTTCAACTCTTATGCTGGTAAAAGCAGGCCTTACCAGGCATAAGATTTCGAAGGGTTTTCTGTGGGCGGAGGGGCTCCAGAAAGCGGAACTCTTTTTCTCCGCCCCCCCCCCCCCCCACCCCCCCCCTCCTGCAGAGGCCCTTCAAGAGCATTCTTGACAGATCGGAAATGCCGGTTTCCAGCGCATGTGCTTGGCATGCCTGAAACCGGCATTTCCGATGTCCCTACGGGTGTTTGTGTACACAGCTCGTACGCACCCGTAGGCATCGGAATATACGGCCCATTATCTTGACACAATGGTAAATGATCTTGCAGGGTTGGGGTGAAATGATGTTTCTGGTGCAGGGTGCATGGGTGGAACTAGTGGCGTGCTGGATGTTAACAGTAGGTGCCAGACATGGAAAATGTGTTGGTGGAAGTCTTTCAGTTTTGCTGTCAAAATCAGGCACTGATGCCGGTCGTGGCTCTTTGCAGCAGATGTGCCAGAGTTCAACTATTTGGCGCAAGACTTGTTGATTCAGTTGTTGAAAATCTAATCTATGTTGGTGTGTGTCGCTCTTGGAAGAGTAAACACAGCTCCTTGGCGGGGGGGGGGGGGAAATGTTTGTCATTCGCACTCCCGGTATAGAGCTTCACATGCCAGGAGTGCGTACTGGAAACACTGTGTGTGTGTTCATTATTTTTCCATCCATTAAAACGAGCCAATGGAAAATCATGGGCGGTGCACCCAATATTCGAACCGTTCAGTCCCAGTGAGCCACTAGGGGGCACCAACTCTGACTGCCTGTGTTCCTGGCGGTTTCATCACATGACCTCCCACCTCCAACCACCCCGCCCTCAGTCAAAAACATAGAACATAAGACGTAGGAGCAGGAGTCGGTCACTCAGCCCCTCCAGCCTGCTCCGCCATTCAATGAGATCATGGCTGATCTGATCTTGGCCTCAACTCCACTTCCCTGCCTGCTCCCCATAACCCTCGACTCCCTTATCATTCAAAAATCTGTCTCTCTCCACCTTAAATATATTTAATGACCCATTCAAACAGCCACCCCTCCACCCTATCTCCAATATTTATAACTAGTAAACGAAAATGGAGGAGGATAAAAACACACTTTTTTTTCTTTAACACCCCTCCCATCCCCGCCTCCGGCTCACTTTGATCTTTCTCCTGGGTTTTGCTCACAGCAGTGTCCAGGACATTTAGGGGGAGAAATTGAGTAAAGCCCCATTTGGGGCGCCAGCCTCGCCAGGGCGCTAAAAGTAGCGCCCCAGAAACAGTCGTGCCCCTGCACCGGAAATTGAGTGGTTGCGCCCCAAAGGGAAGCATGGCGCTACTGGAGGCGCCCCGTATCCCTCTTTGGGCGCTGCGAGTGAATATCGTGGCGCAACGTGCCGCAGCGCCATACGCTGCGGCACGTCGTGCTGCGGTATTGCAGGCCTTCCTCCCCTTAAAGGGGAGGGGCCTTGTGCAGCGCGATCTGGGGCCCAGCTGGGTCCCCGGGGATCGGGAGTGCAGGCAAAAGAGCCCGGCACCGAAGACAAGTGCCGGGCTCTTGGAGCACAGCCGGCACTCCGCGGGGGGGTGGTTCAGGAGGCTGGGGACGGGAGCGCAGGCAGGTGCTGGCAGGCGGCCAACAACAAAAATGGCCGCCCCGCACCTTGTCTTTAATTTGCGCCTCCCTGGCCGCAGGTACACCACCCTGACCCTGTCGGACATAGCGTCCGGCGGTAAATCAGGGGGCGCTGCCTAATATCGCGGCCGGGGCATCAGCGGGGCGCTGCGCACACCGATGACAGCAGCGGCGCAGCATTAACGGTTAGCGCCACCACTAATGCCCCGCGGAATTTAGCGGGAGGTGTGGGCAGTGCTGTGCCTAGGCGCCAGTTGGCTTGTGACCCACTTAGCGCCCTCTTAAGGCGCTAATGGGTGGCGCAACCAACTGAATTTCTCCCCCTTAATCTTTTACTTTCAGGAGTATTTTGTAGGATTGGCGACCATTTCCGGATGACTCCAGGAGTATTTTGGAGGATTGGTGACCCTCTGCGCTACACCAAGAGCACCAGAGGTGAAAATGTACCTCCCACGTGTTCAAATAGATTGCAGTTAATGTTCCCGCTAAGCTGTGGCCGCGCAGTCATCCGCGAGGTCCCGCGCAGGCCGCTCACCGGCTTTTACGCTGTAGATACCGCGCATGTGCAAAAACTTGAATTGGCTGCGCTTTGGCGAGGCAGTGCAGCTCACGGGGGACGTTGATTGCAGTCTGTCACTTTTTTTGTAAGAAATCTCTCTCCCTCTTAATGGTCCCCCTCCTTATGCAAGGAAGTTGGATAAGTACACGAGAGAAAGAAAGGAGTAGAAGGTTGTGTTGATGGGGTGGGAGGAGGCTGGTGTGGAGCGTAAACGCTGGCACAGACCAGTTGGGCCGAATGGCCTGTTTCTGTGCTGTAATTTCTATGTAAAGAATAGAAAGAGGTGGTCTGTCCAGGCTAAAATCTACATTATGTAGCTCAAATATAGTATTTAAATAATACTTAACGGATCATATTTTGGGATAGAGTATGTGAGTAATTTGAGACATGAAGTGCAGTAAGTGTAGCATTGCTCAGGAGGGACAGGTGAGTTTGGACCTGTGGTTCCCAAAGCTCTCCACCACTGGGGGCTTTCCTCACCTCGTGTCTGGGTCTGTTGTAGACTCATTGATAGAAATTGATCGCTGTGATTGGTCAACAACTCCATTATTGTTGTCTCGTGACCACCAGGATAGCGGAAGGTGAGCTTGATGGCCCTCGGTCTTGCAACTCCTAATAAAAAAATTGGCCCTTAGTGTTAGGGGGGATTAAATATGCGGGGTTACGGGGATAGGGCTTGGGTGGGATGGCTGTCGGTGTAGGGACCGGGTGCTAGGGTTTGGATGATCAGCCATGATCTCGTTGAATGGCGGAGCAGGCTCGAAGGGCCGAATGGCCTACTCCTGCTCCTAGTTTCTATGTTTCTATGTTCCTAAATGATTTGTGGGTTTTAATTGATTAGCTTATTCCACGTAGCCCTCGCTGAATGGGGAGTGCATTGTTAGGGTGGTTGATTGGTGGGCGGGCAAAGCTTAAACCGATCAACTTCTCCAAATGTCCTGCCCAAGAGGAGAGATGCTGCTGTAAAACCATAATAAATCCAGTTATTTTTCCTTCATTCCTTTGTGCTGGGCATTTGGGGACTGCAACAACAATATAATCTAACCACAGTGCATGTTAGTGAACAACCTACAAGAGGAATAAAAGTATAGGAGGAAATAGAAGGATAATTGTTGGAGTAAAATTAGTCCCGTTTACGATCACATGATATTCACAATGCTGCATCTGGCAACGCCTCAATTTTACAATTCTCATCCGTGTTTTTAAACCCCTCCATGGCCTCTCGCTGTAATCTTAAACAGCCTTGCAATCCTCCGAGATATCTGCACTCCTCGAATTCTGGCCTCTTGCGCATCCCCGATTTTAATCGATCCGCCATTGGTGGCCGTGCCTTCAGCTGCCTAGGTGCCAAGTTTTGGAATTCCCTCCCTGAACCTCTTCACTGCTCTCGCCTTTTTAAGATGTTCCTCAAGTCCTACCTCTTTGACCAAGCTTTTGGTCATCTGCCCTAATTTCTCCTTCTGTGGCTCGGTGTCAGATTTTATCAAGTGCCTTGGAATGGTTTACTACATTAAGGGTGCTATACAAACACACATTGGTGCATAATGACCATATTCTGCTTGGCTCTTCCAGATGAGAGAGTGATTTTCTTTTCGGGGGCGGTGGGGAGGGAGGGAGTGTATAGAGACAGAAATTAAATGGCTCCCTCCCTTCAAGGTGGCTCAGTGTGCAGCGCACTCTCTCACCCCCGAGTCATAAGGGTTGTGGGTTCCGGTCCCACTCCAGAGACTTGAGCACGTAATCTAGGCTGACACTCCCAGTGCAGTGCTGAGGGAGCGCTGCACTGTCGGTGGTGCCGTCTTTCGGATGAGACGTTAAACCGAGGCCCCGTCTGCCGTCTCGGGATGACGTAGAAGATCCCATGGCCACTATTTCAAAGAAGAGCAGGGGAGTTATCCCCAGTATAACAGAAAATGCTGGAAAAACTCGGCAGGCCAGGCAACGTCCGTGGAGAGAGAAATAGTCAACGTTTCAGGTCGAAACCCTTCGTCAGGACTGAGGTCAGTCCTGGCTCAATCCTGACAAAGGGTTTCGACCTGAAACGTTGACTCTATTTCTCTCTCCACGGATGTTGCTTGGTCTGCTGAGTTTTTCCAGCATTTTCTGCTGTTTCGGATTTCCAGCATCCGCAGTATTTTGCTATTGAGTTATCCCCAGTGTCTGGTCGTTATCACGTTGTTGTTTGTGGGAGCTTGCTGTGTGCAAATTGGCTGCCGCGTTTCCTACTTTACAACAGTGACCACACTTCAAAAAAAAAAAGTACTTCGTTGGCTGTAAAGCGCATTGGGGAGCGCCCTGGGGTCGTGAAAGGCGCTGCTGTATATAAATGCAAGTTCGTTCTTCCCCCTTTTAAATACTGAGCAGTGGTGCATGAGTTAATGGGAATGACCTCAAAGTTCACGGCAGCAAAATGCTCCAAAGGAAAGTGTCTCTTGTTGTTTCATTGCTTCCTGTGTTTCAAAATTCCATTGTCTTTTCTCGCTTCCCAGGGAGCGGAGACTCGGAAGCGCTCGCCCACCCTCAGCAGCCAGTTTAAGCGGTCACTGGACCTGCTGATGAGAACCCTCGGTGTCTGTCAGCCCTTCTTCGTTCGCTGCATCAAGCCCAACGAGTACAAGAAGCCCATGGTAGGAAAATCGCCAAAACGCCTTCGGTTCGCCGTGTGTTATTATTCAATCTGTGAAATTTTTGGAGGAGGAGATAAGAGTAGAGAATATAAATCGCAAAAAGTTCGGGTAAATCACTGCCCAGCCACTAAATAGGAAAGGAAAGGAAAGGGTGCTTGTTTTAAGCACGGGAGCTTGAGGGAAAGGCCTGGAAATTTTGGAGGTTGTTATCGGTCACAGAGCAGGGGGTTTATAAAAAGAAAACAAACACTGGGAGATTTCCACTGAGCGCAAGATGTAATGAAATCGTAAACTCCAAATGCACTTTTTTTTGCGACAACTAGAAGACAGAAAAAAACCTCCCCCCGTCTCTCTGTTGAAGGTGTTTTTGCAGTGGTTAAAGATAAGTAAGAATTACTTGTATGTAGATCATGTGGAAAGGGCTTGCAGTGCCCCCCCCTCCCCGATTATTAAAGTGGGGGTACAGATAGGACAATGAACAGAGTCCAGGGGAACGTGGGAAGCCCAGTCTTTCTTAATGGCCATAAACTTTCTCCCGAACCCGGGCCAGATCTGCTACCTGGGCGGGGGCAGGAATTCGGGCGGTAGGGGCCAGCAGCTGGCGACCCGTGAGATCGGCCCCCTGCACTCGGGTAAGCGGCGGGGGCTCATTTTAACTGCGCCTCTGCCCGGTTTCCGCCCGGCTGGTGGAAGTTAAAATCGGGACCACTTTCGAAGTGCAGTTAGTTACTCGATCATTTCCCCTGTACCTAGAAACATAGGAGCAGGAGTAGGCCATTCGGCCCCTCGAGCCTGTTCCGCCATTTAATGAGATCATGGCTGATCATCCAAATTCAGTACCCTGTCCCTGCCTTCTCCCCATATCCCTTGATCCCTTTAGCCTTAAGAAATATATCTAACTCCTTCTTGAATATATTTAATGAATTGGCCTCCACTGCCTTCTGTGGTAGAGAATTCCACAGGTTCACCACTCTCTGGGTGAAGAAATTCCTCCTCATCTCTGTCCTAAATGGCTTACCCCTTATCCTTAGACTGTGACCCTTGGTTCTGGACTCCCCCGTCATCGGGAACATCCTCCCTGCATCTAGTCTGTCTAGTCCTGTTAGAATTTTATAAGTTTCAATGAGATCCCCTCTCATTCTTCTGAACTCTAGCGAATATAAGCCCAATCGACCCAGCAATGGCCTCCGCAAGCGAACAACTGAGGTGAGTAACTAGTTAATCTAGTTACTTTGGCGGTTATGGGAAGTGTGTTGACCAGGATAGCCGGGGAAACCCTACTCTTCGGATAGTGCCTTGGAATCTTCAACATCAACCTGAACCAGCAGGTGGGTCTTTGGCCTAGAGTCTCACCTGAAGGGGCAGTGCTTTCAGCGCTGGAGGGCTCCCCAGTACCAAATGGGGAGGAAAACCTGCACTTTCTGGAGAATTTGAAGTAAATGCGAGAAAGGCATAGCTGGTCCTTCGATGTCGGATAAAAGATCTACTCCCATCACCTGAACTTATCTCCTTGCAGACCTGCTGTGTCTGTCCAGCATTTCCTACGTCTCCCCAGATTAGATTCCTAATTGAAGGGCTTTGATAGAGGTAGATGGGGAGAAACTGACTTCTACTGGCAGGAGGGTCGGTAACCAGAGGTCACAGATTTGAGGTAATAGGCAAAAGAAGCAGATGGGGAGATGAGGCTGTAATTTCATTGGCTGTAAAGTGCTTTGGGGCTTTGAGGTCGGGAAAAGGGCTATATGAATGTACAATTTTTCTGCCTTTCTCCTGAAGGTGATCACTCATGTTTGGGTATTTTCATGGCCACTGATCTACTCTCATCACCTGAACTTATCTCCTTACAGACCTGTTGTGTGTTTCCAGCATTTCCTATGTCGCCCCAGATTAGATTTTCAGGGGATTCAATGACCATCCAAGTGGCGATCCATGTCTGTATGGACAGTCAAGTGTTGGTGGGTTATTTGACCATAAAAGCCTTCACAATCTGGCCTGTCCCTCGCCTGAAATCCACCAATGCCACCTTTCCTCCAGGGGTCACGGGACAGCGTTAGCAGGGGGGGAGTTTGGGATTCCTGGGTTGTTTCCCCTCCCATTCCCTATCCTGAGGCTCTGAATGAGACTGTGGCTGCCATCATCTCACGGCACGGAAGGTCGGCCTCTGGAGCCTTCCTGATCCACAGTTCCTGGCTCAGTTCCACGCTGCATCGTGCCTTCACCCGCAGAGCCATCAAGGACAGGGGGATCTGATTTTTTTAAAATTATTTTCGAATAAGCCGATACCTTTTGGCGTCTTGACAGCTGTTTGACCGGGAGCTGTGTGTCCGTCAGCTGAGGTACTCTGGAATGATGGAGACCATTCGGATCCGAAGAGCAGGTTATCCCATTCGCTACACCTTTGTGGAGTTTGTAGACCGATATCGTGTGCTAATGCCTGGAGTCAAACCGGCTTACAAACAGGTAAATACCGAAACGACTTTATTCTTTATCAAAATCTTTTTACTGAAGATTTGGTAACTTCGCACTGTAGAGGGTGCAGAGGAGATTTCTGGGGATGTTGTCAGGACTGGAGAATTTTGGCTATGAGGAAAGATTGGATAGGCCAGGGTTGTTATCTTGAACGGAGAAGGCTGAGGGGAGACTTGATTGAGGTGTATAAAATTGAGGGGCCGAGATAGAGTGGATAGGAAGGACCTATTTCCCTTAGCAGAGAGGTCAATAACCAGGGGGCAGAGATTTAAAGTAATTGGTAGAAGGATTAGAGGGAGTTGGGGAGAACTTCTTTCACCCAGAGGGTGGTGGGGGTCTGGAACTCGCTGCCTGAAAGGGTGGTAGAGGCAGAAACCCTCATCACATTTCAAAAGTACTTGGATATGCACTTGAAGCACCGTAACCTGCAGGGCTACAGACCAGGAGCTGGGAAGTGGGATTAGGCTGGAGAGCTCTTTGTTGGCCGGCACGGACACGATGGGCCGAATGGCCTCATTCTGTGCCGTACATGTCTGATTTGATGGTTTTCCTATATTATTTTTAAAAATTCATTCTTGGGATGTGGGCATTGCTGGCAAGGCCAGCATTTATTGCCCATCCCTAATCGCCCTCGAAGGTGATGGTGCGCTGTCGCCTTGTACCGCTGCAGTCCGTGTGGTGAAGGTGCTCCCACAGTGCTGTTAGGGAGGGAGTTCCAGGATTTTGACCCAGCGACGATGAAGGAATGGCCGATATTTCCAAGTCAGGATGGTGTGTGTGACTTTGAGGGGATCTTGGAGGTGGTGGTGTTCCCATGCGTCTGCTGCCCTTGTCCTTCTAGGTGGCGAAGGTCATGGGTTTGGGAGGTGCTGCCGAAGAAGGTGAAGTCAGTTAGCCGTTTATAACCAAGCTTGGCCATAAACCCTGTAAGGTTTCACGATTCCACTCCACCAGTTCCCACACTTGTCTGTTCTTTGACACGACTCCTATTCATCTTTTGTCAAGTCAGCTTTAATCTTCCGCACGGCCTTTTTCCCAGCTGATCCCTATTCTATCGGCATTTTCCAGCTTGTGCCCTGCCCTTCACAAACCTCTCGCAGTAGCACAGCCTGTTACTGCAGCCTACTTAATTCAGTGTTGGTCACACGAAGGTTTGCTCAGCCCATGTGACCACCCTCGTGATGCCACTGTCGCACAGCTTTTAGTTATTTGTTCCATTTTTTGATCTAAAAGGACAAGCTCAGTTTTTAACCTCTTATCAGCCCTTCCTCACATCGACGTCCACCAACAGCAGATGAGATAAACAACCATTTAATCTGTTTAGTGGTGCCGGGTGAGGAATGAGTGTTGGCCAGGACACGGAGAACTCCCCAGCTCTTCTACAAATAGTCCTACGGGTTCTTTTACATCCACCTTAATATACAGATGGGGCACTGGAACTTTAGGAACTGGAGTAGGCCATTCAACCCCTCGGGCCTGTTCCGCCATTCAACCCCTCGGGCCTGTTCCGCCATTCAACCCCTCGGGCCTGTTCCGCCATTCAACCCCTCGGGCCTGTTCCGCCATTCAGCCCCTCGGGCCTGTTCCACCCTTCAATTAGCTCATGGCTGATCTGTACCTCAACTCCATCTCCCCGCCTTTGCTCCATATCCCTTGATTCCATCGCGTGACAAAAGTTTATCGATCTCAGAACATATCCAAAAGTTGGCGCCTCTGATGCAGCACTCCCGCAGTACGGCACTGAAGCATCAGCCTAGATTATGTGGTCAAGTCTCTGGAGTGGGACCGCACAACTCGAGAGGCAAGCGTGCAACCTACTGAGCCCAGCTGTCACAGCAGTGGCTACAACCTTCTAACACCCAGTTTGCAGTAACGCCCTACATTGCCCGACTAATTGGATGGAACCCCATGATGCGAGATAGAAACATAGAAACATAGAAGATAGGAGCAGGAGCAGGCCATTCAGCCCCTCGAGCCTGCTCCGCCATTCAATGAGATCATGGCTGATCATCCAAATTCAGTACCCTGTCCCTGCTTTCTCACCATATCCCTTTAGCCTTAAGAAATATATCCAACTCCTTCTTGAATATATTTAATGAATTGGCCTCAACTGCCTTCTGTGGTAGAGAATTCCACAGGTTCACCACTCTCTGGGTGAAGAAATTCCTCCTCATCTCAGTCCTAAATGGCTTACCCCTTATCCTTAGACTGTGACCCCTGGTTCGGGACTCTCCTGCCATCGGGAACATCCTTCCTGCACCTAGTCTGTCTAGTCCTGTTGAGCGATTTGGGTTTTATTAATTATTAAGATTTCTCTTTGTTTTTAAATGTTCTCCATTCCTAGGGAGATCTGCGTGGTACCTGCCAGCGAATAGCAGAAGCCGTTCTGGGACGGGATGGCGACTGGCAAATTGGAAAGACTAAGATTTTCCTAAAGGTGTGTGAGCATTTCCGACGGTGACGGCCGGGAGATGGTGGGGGCGCAAGGAGGGTGGGAGCGTGGGGCAGGGCAAGGGGGTAATCAGGGTGCCGGCAAGGGGGGTGGTTCTAGGCGTGCGGGCGATGGGAGTGCTGGCTGACCAAGTTAGAACTCCTGATTTCCCATGCAGCCCATATTGATGGATGAAAGTGTCTTCGCCAGCTGTAAGAGCCCTTAATCGCACGAGTCTCCTCGTGCTTGTTCAGCTAGGGCCAACCTTCCTGTTTGGACTTTGGCTGGCAGGATTATCTGGAGTCAAATGAGATGCATCTCTGCCCTCCGTGATGGGCGGGTTTCATTGGCGAGCCAACCAGGCTGCTTAATCATCAACAGTGCCCAGGAGCAAAAAAAGAAAAGATGGAGTTGCATTTCTATAGCGCCTTTCACGACCTCAGGGCGTTCCAAAGTGCTTTGCAGCCAATTAAGTACTTTTTTGAAGTGTAGTCACTGTTGTAATGTAGGAAAACACGGCAGTCAACTTGCACACAGCAAGCTCCTACAAACAGAAATGTGAAAATGACCAGATAATCAGTTTGCGATGTTGGTTGAGAGATAAATATTGGCCAGGACACCGGGAAGAATTCTGGAGTTCTATCCTGAGGTGTAGCACCTTGACGCCACTTGCCTTTCCTCTCCCAGGTCCACTTTTCTCAATCTAGTTCCTAGAGGGCACGGGTCTGCAATCGGCGGTAAATTGGCGGCGTCGCACAGATGGGGAACATAAGAACATAAGAACATAAGAAATAGGAGCAGGAGTAGGCCAATCGGCCCCTCGAGCCTGCTCCACCATTCAATAAGATCATGGCTGATCTGATCCTAACCTCAAATCTTCTATCACTCTGCATCCACCCGAACCCATGTGATCTCCCGGGAGAGGCGAAAAACCAGATAAAGACCCAATGGCCAATTTGGGAGAAAAAAATCTGGGAAATTCCTCTCCGACCCATCTAGGCGATCGAAATTCTTCCAGGAGATCACTCTGTCCCTATATTTTCTACAGTACTTACCTTCTGTAAAGGCGATCTCCACCCCAGCCAGGAACAGGAATAAAACCATCTCCTGAAATCTAACAGAATTAGAACACAGTAGGAGCAGAACAAGGCTACACGGCCCCTGGGCCCACTCCACTACCCACAGGGCCATGACCATTCCGAACCTAGACTCATGTCCAATTTCCTGCCCGCTCCCCGTAACCCTTAATTCCCTTTACTTCTAGGAAACTATCTATTTCTGTTTTAAATTTATTTAATGATGTAGCTTCCACAGCTTTCTGGGGCAGCAAATTCCACAAACCTACCACCCTCTGAGTGAAGAAGTTTCTCCTCATCTCAGTTTTGAATGAGCAGCCCCTTATTTTAAGATTATGCCCCCTAGTTCTAGTTTCACCCATCATTGGGAACATCCTCACCGCATTCACCCGATCAAGCCCCTTCACAATCTTATATGTTTCAATAAGATCGCCTCTCATTCTTCTGAACTCCAATGAGTAGAGTCCCAATCTACTCAACCTCTCCTCATATGACCACCCCCTCATCCCCGGGATTAACCGAGTGAACCTTCTTTGTACTGATTCGAGAGCAAGTATGTCTTTTCTTAAGTATGGACACCAAAACTGTATGCAGTATTCCAGGTGCGGCCTCACCAATACCTTGTACAACTGCAGCAATACCTCCCTGTTTTTATATTCCAACCCCCTAGCAATAAAAGCCAACATTCCATTGGCCTTCTTAATCACTTGCTGCACCTGCATACTAACTTTTTGAGTTTCATGCACCAGGACCCCCAGATCCCTTTGTACTACAGTACTTTCCAGTTTCTTGCCATTAAGATAATAACTTGCTCCATGATTTTTCCTGCCAAAGTGCATAACCTCACACTTTCCAGTATTGTATTCCATCTGCCAAATCTCTGCCCACTTACTTAGCCTGTCTATGTCCCTTTGCAGGTTTTTTATGTCCTCCTCACTCACTACTTTCCGTCCCATCTTTGTATCATCTGCAAACTTTGATATGTTACACTCGGTCCCCTCCTCCAAATCATTAATATAGATTGTAAAGAGTTGGGGACCCAGCACTGACCCCTGCGGAACACCACTAGTTACTGGTTGCCAATCTGAGAACGAACCATTTATCCCAACTCTCTGCTTTCTGTTAGAGAGCCAATCCTCCACCCACGCCAGAATATTACCCCCAATCCCGTGATTTTTTATCTTGAGCAATAATCTTTTGTGTGGCACCTTGTCAAATGCCTTTTGGAAGTCTAAATACACTACGTCCACTGGTTCCCCTTTATCCACCCTGTATGTTACTTCCTCAAAAAACTCAAGCAAATTTGTTAAACATGACTTCCCCTTCATGAAACCATGCTGAGTTTGCCCTATTAAATTATGTTTATCCAAATGTCCCGTTACTGTCTCCTTAATAATGGACTCTAACATTTTACCAACCACAGATGTTAGGCTAACAGGTCTATAGTTTCCAGCCTTCTGCCTACTACCCTTTTTAAATAAGGGTGTTACATTAGCAGTTTTCCAATCTGCCGGGACCTTTGCTGAGTCCAGTGAGTTTTGGAAAATTATTACCAATGCATCCACAATCCCTACCGCTACTTCCCTCAAGACCCTAGGATGCAAGCCATCAGGTCCAGGGGATTTATCTGCCTTGAGTCCCATTATTTTACCAAGTACCACTTCCTTAGTGATTTTAATTGTATTTAGTTCCTCCCCCCCTAGAGCCCCCTGTTTGTCCAGTGTTGGGATATTCTTAGTGTCCTCTACTGTAAAGACTGATACAAAATAATTGTTCAGTGTTTTTGCCATCTCCATGTTTCCCACCATTAATTTCCCGGTCTCATCCTCTAAGGGACCAACATTTACTTTAGCCACCCTTTTTCTTTTTATATAACTATAGAAACTTTTACTGTCTGTTTTTATATTTTTTGCTGATTTACTTTCATAATCTATCTTCCCTTTCTTAATCAATCTTTTTGTTATTTTTTGCTGTCTTTTAAAGACTTCCCAATCTTCCATCCTCCCACTAGATTTGGCTACCTTATATGCCCTTGTTTTTAGTCGGATACTATCCTTAATTACTTTACTTAGCCACGGATGGCTATCTTTTCTTTTACACCCTTTTTTCCTCAGTGGAATATATTTTTTTTGGAAGTTGTAAAATAACTCCTTAAATGTACACCACTGGTCATGTACCGTCTTACCCTTTAATCTATTTTCCCAGCCCACTCTAATTAATTCCGCTCTCATACCTTCATAGTCTCCTTTATTCAAGCTCAGCACGCTTGTTTGAGATCCAACCTTCTCACCCTCTAATTGAATATGGAATTCAACCATGTTATGGTCACTCATTCCAAGGGGATCCTTTACTAGGACATTTTTAATTAATCCCGTCTCATTACACAGGACCAGATCTAAGGTTGCTTGCCCCCTGGTCGGTTCAGTTACATACTGCTCAAGAAACCCATCCCTAATACACTCAATGAACTCTTCCTCAAGGCTGCTCTGCCCAATTTGATTTGTCCAGTTAATATGATAATTAAAATCCCCCATAATTATAGCTGTTCCCTTATTACAAGCCTCAACTATTTCCTGATTAATACTCCGTCCAACAGAGTTGCAACTGTTCGGAGGCCTATAGACTACACCCACTAGTGTTTTTTTCCCCTTATTATTCCTTACCTCCACCCAAACTGTTTCACTATCCTGCTCCTTTGACCCAATATCATTTCTCTGTATTATAGTGATTCCTTCCTTTATTAACATAGCCACCCCACCTCCTCTCCCTTCCTGCCTGTCCTTCCTGATTGTTAAATAACCTGGTATGTTTAATTCCCAGTCATGGTCACCCTGCAGCCATGTTTCTGTAATGGCCACAAGATCATACCCATATGTCATTATTTGTGCCGTTAACTCATTCATTTTGTTACGAATGCTACGTGCATTCAGATAAAGAACTTTCAAATATGTTTTGTAACACTTAGTTCCTGTTTTTTCCCTTTTTATTACTTTACTTTTTACTCCATACCTTCTGTCCCTTCCTGACACATTCTGTTTTTTAATTCCCCCACTGCTACCTAAGTCTATGACCTTCTCTGTTGTCATTTCTATGATTTGCTCTCTAGAAACCTCCCCCCCACTAATTAGTTTAAAGCCCTCTCTACAGCCCTAGTTATATGATTCGCCAGGACTCTAGTCCCAGCACTGGCCAAGTGGAGTCCGTCCCAACAGAACAGCTCCCTCCTGTCCCAGTACTGGTGCCAGTGTCCCAAGAAGCAAAACCCATTTCTCCCACACCAGTCTTTGAGCCACGCATTTAACTCTTTAATTTTATTTATCCTAGCCAAATTCGCTCGTGGCTCAGGTAATAACCCAGAGATTATTACCCTTGAGGTTCTGTTTTTTAATTTGACCCCTAGCTGCTCATACTCCTTTAACAGAACCGTCTTCCTTGTCCTATCTACGTCGTTTGTACCAACATGGACCACGACAACTGGATCCTCCCCCTCCCACTGCAAGTTTCTTTCCAGCCCAGAAGAGATGTCCTTAACCCTGGCACCAGGCAGGCAACACAGCCTTCGGGACTCCCGCTCTTGACTGCAGAGAACCCTATCTATCCCCCTAATGATACTATCCCCTACCACTACAACATTTCTTTTTACTCCCTCCACTTGAATGGCCCCCTGTACCACGGTGCTGTGGCCAGGTTGCTCATCCTCCCTGCAGTCCCCGCTCCCGCCCTCACAGGGAGTAAGAACCTCGATCCTGCTGGACAAGAACAAGGGCTGCGTCTCCTTCAACACTACATCCTGGATCCCTGTACCTTCCTCACTCGTAGTCACACCGTCCTGTCCCTGACCACGGACTACATCTGCAGTAATTAACTTCATAGGTGTGACCATCTCCTGAAACATAGAGTCCAGGAACTTCTCCCCCTCCCTGATGTGTCGCAGTGTCCGAAGCTCGGTCTCAAGCTCCATAACATGGAACTTGAGTTCCTCTAGCAGCAAACACTTGTCGCAGATGTAATCACCGTTAGCCTCAATGGGGTTCACCGGCTCCCACATCTCGCAACAGTAACACATCACCTGCTCCATTCTATATAATTAATTAAATTTCTTATTATTAGTTATGAAGACCCTGGGAGTGTTTCCTTGGCGCAGTAGAATGTGCCCTTCTGAGACTGGGGCTACGGTGTAGTATTGGGGGCAGACTCAAGGTCCTTTGCTCTACATCTAGTCTGTGCTAACCTGAGCTGGCAACACTAACATTGGATGTCAAAAGTGGATAAGTGTTGCATTGTCCTGCAGTTAGATCCCTTACCTTGAGCACAAAAGAAAAAAAAAAAGCATAATATATTTGCTGTAAAGTACTGTGTGGTTTTAATGTTCTCCCCCCTTCACCCATGAAGCATATTTTGGGTTATTTTGACTAAGGAACCCAGTCCTGCTTTACTCTTGTTCTGCCTGCCAGACTTTTGGAGTGGTGTCTCGAAGTTGGTTCGGTCTTTTGCTGGACCGCAGGTTGCTTGGGAAGCTCGGTCAGTGTACAGGTGTGTGGGAGCATCTCCAGCATCGAAGCTTTGACCACGCTCGATCAGCTCCGATGGACGGGTCACATTGTCCGCATGCCCGATACGAGACTCCCAAAACAAGTGCTCTACTCTGCGCTCCGGCATGGCAAGAGAGCCCCAGGTGGGCAGAGGAAACGCTTCCAGGACACCCTCAAAGCCTCCTTGAAAAGGTGTAACATCCCCACCGACACCTGGGAATCCCTGGCCCAAGACCGCACAAAGTGGAGGAGAAGCATCAGGGAAGGCGCCAAACACCTCGAGCCTCTTCGCTGGGAGCAAGCGGAAGCCAAGCGCAAGGAGCGCACGTCAACCCAAGCACCCCACCCACCCGCCCCTTCAACCACCATCTGCCCCACCTGTGACCGAGACTGTAGGTCCCGCATTGGACTCATCAGTCACCTGAGAACTCATTTTTAATGTGGAAGCAAGTCATCCTCGGTTCTGAGGGACTGCCTAAGAAGGAAGGTGTGGGAGCATGCTGCTGTGTTCTGTTCCGTCCCATTCACCTCTGAAATGGAGCGGTGGGAGCACCCCTACTTGTTGGCTTTAAAAGTAAATTCTCAGCCCCTTGCACTCTGATGAATGCTGGAAAAGGTTGATGCAGTTCCACACGGAGATCGTGCACTGGATTAAACTGCGAGACCAAATGGGTACAGAGTCGGTGACCATATTTTATTTTATTACATTTTAATCCCGAGGCATTGGTCCAATGCCCACACGTTAGTTCACTTCCTAGTAATGTCAAACCCCCCCATCCCCTTCCCCTACAAGATGATCTTTTGCTCTAATTGAAGATTGAGGGAAATTCCCAAAGTTGTCCCAGGTAAAATTGCTCTCTGTAGCAAAGGGGTGAAATACCAGAGGGGGCAAGTTTTTAAAATTGGGGAGTAAGAAACCTCTTTTGCACAAAACGTAATCAACTCTCTATATTGAAGGAAATTAAATGGATTTTAAGAGCCAACTTGATGCATTGCTGGAGAGGGAGGGAAAGGATTGAGGGATGTGATGAGAAGGTGGGTAGGGTGGGGTCGAGATTGACAAACCTTATTGGGCTTTGAAGCAATACCTGCTGTCAGCTTCATTCCAACAATTGTCCAGGGATAAAGAGGGTTCTGTGGCAATTCTTAGTTAGGAACTCACTAATGAGTGATCCCACGGACAAGGAATTATTTACTTGTTTTCTGTCGAGATCTCTGCGCTCCTCCAATTCTGACCTCTTGCACATCCCCCGATTTTCATCGCTCCACCATTGGCGGCCGTGCCTTCAGCTGCCTGGGCCTTAAGCTCTGGAATTCCCTCCCTAAACATCTCTGCCTCTCCACCTCTCTTTTAAGACGCTCCTTAAAACCTACCTCTTTGAGCAAGCTTTTGGTCACCAGCCCTAATATCTCTCTCTATACAGTTTGGTGTCAAATATTGTTTGACAGTTGTGTCTTGGGAGGTTTTATTGCGTTAAAGGTGCTATATAAATGCTAGTTCTTGTTGTGACAGTGCTGAGATTGGTTTGCTGGCTGTTGGAGAATAACACTGTTCCTCCATCCACCCACGGTGGGTTTATCAGAGATTCTCAGCTGTTGCTGTGTCAGGAAGCTGCTTTGTTTTTTGTTGTTGCTGAGGACAGCAGGAGAGCTCGGCTTCCTGTCCGGAAACTCCGAAACGTCTGATGGGACAGTGATGATCGTGGAAGGTCATCGTCATGGAAACTTGTGGGAAACGTGTGGGTGTGTGCTGAGAGATTTTGTTTTTAATGCATTTTTTTTTAGGATTAAAATCGGGTAGAGTGGGACAGGATTGAAGTAAAGTAGAATGAGTCGAGGGAAAAGTAATGGTCATCAAATGTTTCTGACTGCATTTGGCTATTAATAGAAAACCGCAATGATAGTTCCTGATTTGCTGTGTAGGGCTAAAGGTTTACTTTTACATCTAATATGCATTTGAATCCATATTACCCTCCCCATCCCACCTTCAGTGAATGCTCTGTCTCAACTAGACTATAATATGCAAAAATCTTAAACTGAGATAAGGCAATGTAGAGAGTGTGTGTCAGTCAGTCAATCAATCAACGGGGAGAGGAGAAGGCAAGGTAGACTTGCCTTAATCTTTCTTGAAGATGGCCAAGGCACTATTCTGACCTTGGGCTTCAGTACAGCATAAAAGGTTGGGCCTTTCTCAGTCGAGCCACTAGATGGAGAACCTTATGGAGGTGTGAAGGCTCGTCTCTGAGAGGATCTGTTGTACCCTAGCAACTCGCCTGTCAGCCAAAAATGGGGACACACCGACAGCAACATGTGGAGAACTCCTTGGTCCAAACCAAGAACGACCGCCAGCTCTCAATCTAACCGCAGAGAGCCAACCCGGTGCTCTCCTCTAAGAAAATAGGAATCATAGAAAGTTACAGCACGGAAGGAGGCCATTTCGGCCCATCGTGTCCGTGCCGGCCAACAGAGAGATATCCAGCCTAATCCCACTTCCCAGCTCTTGGTCCGTAGCCCTGCAGGTTAGAGCATCCCAAGTGCACATCCAAGTACTTTTTAAATGTGATGAGGGTTCCTGCCTCTACCACCCTTTCAGGCAGTGAGTTCCAGACCCCCACAACCTCTCTGGGTGAAGAAACTTCCCTCAAATCCCCTCTAAACCTTCCACCAATTACTTTAAATCTGTGCCCCCTGGTTTTTGACCCCTCTGCTAAGGGAAATAGGTCCTTTCTATCCACTTTATCTAGGCCCCTCATAATTTTATACTGTGGCGGTACCACCGAGTTAATCTTGCTAACTGTATATAATTCCCTTTAACGATGTTCTTACACCAGCCTAAACCCGCACCATTGTGTTGGGCATTACTGGGTTTTGTATATAGAGTTTTGCATGTACGGGGCGTGGCTTCTTTAAGAGCGCGGGCAAACGCGATGACGTCACGACGCAAATCACGTGGCTACCCAAGCGCGGGCAAACGCGATGACGTCACGACGCAAATCACGTGGCTACCCAAGCGCGGGCAAACGCGATGATGTCACGACGCAAATCACGTGGCTACCCAAGCGCGGGAAAATGCGGGCAAACGCGATGACGTCACGGCGCAATCCACAGGGCTGCTCGGGCAGTCCTCGTGGCATCTCCGTTGAGTAAAGACCTGTTTCATGGCTCTCCTGTGTCGATCTCAGCAAGTTGTTTGAATTCGTTAATTCCTACATTAAAGACCTGTTTACTTGTTCTCCTGAGGCAATCTCCGTTATTCGTCGATCTGTTATTTGTTAGGTATACGTCAATACCTACAATACACCTCAATAAGGTCTTCCCTCAGCCTCCTCTGTTCCAAGGAAAACAAACCCAGCCTATCCAGTCTTTCCTCATAGCTATGATTCTCTATTCCCGGCAACATCCTTGTAAATCTCCACTGTACCCTCTCTAGTGCAATCACCTCTTTCCTGTAATGTGGTGACCAGAACTGCACGCAGTACTCTAGCTGAGGCCTAACTAATGTTTTATGGAAGGAAGAGGAGGAGGCCATTCAGCCCCTCGAGCCTGTTCCACCATTCAGTTAAATCATGGCTGATCTGTATCTTAACTCCATTTGCCCGCCTTGGTTCTATAAACCCTTAATATCCCTCATCTATCAGTCTCGGTGAAATTTTGAATTGACCTAGCCTCAACAGCTTTTTTGGGGGAAGAGAATTACAGATTTGCAGAACTCCCATGATTCTAGACCAGCCTGTTGCCTAGACAACAGTAGGAAATGTTAGATATTAGCAAAGATCTAGGCTGCCGGAAGGGGAAATACAGTTCTCCACACAAGTAGGGTGTAATCTTGAGGTCATCCAAAACTCGGCTGCCTGTGTCCTAACTCGCACCAAGTCCCGTTTGCCCATCACCCCTGTGCTCGCTGACCTACATTGGCTCCCGGTTAAGCAGCGCCTCGATTGCAAAATTCTCATCCTTGTTTTCAAATCCCTCCATGGCCTTCCCCCTCTCTATCTCTGTAACCTACTCCAGCCCCACAACCCCCCCCGAGATATCTGCGCTCCTCCAATTCTGCCCTCTTGAGCATCCCTGATTATAATCGCTGAACCTTTGGTGGCCGTGCCTTCTGTTGCCTGGGCCCTAAACTCTGGAGTTGCCTGCCTAAACCTCTCTGCCTCGCTACCTCTCTTTCCTCCTTTAAGACGCTCCTTAAAACCCACCTCTTTGACCAAGCTTTTGGTCACCTGCCCTAATTTAGCCTTATGTGGATCAGTGTCATTTCTTTGTCTTAAAATACTCCTGTGCAACGCCTTGGGATGTTTTACTACATTAAAGGTGCTATATAAATACGTTGTTGTTCCGGTATCTAATTGAGTAGTATTGTTCCTCCATCCCTGAATAGGGTTTATTTGGTGAGCAGTGGATATTTTTTTTGATTACATACTTTTTTTTTCAGGATCACCATGACATGTTGCTGGAGATAGAAAGAGACAAGGCAATCACAGACCGGGTCATCCTCATTCAGAAAGTGGTTCGAGGATTCAAAGACAGGTAGGGCTCATCAGACACTAGAGCGGCCCTGCTTTATTCAGAAGTCCCCAGATTTACGGAAGGCTATTTGGTTAAACGTCTTGAATGTTGCCATCTAACTGCAAAGCGAATCACTGACATTTCACCACAGAAGGAAGCTGTTTGGCTCCTTTTAAACTGGAGCGATCTAGTCTAATCATGTTACCCTGCTACTCTCAACATAAGAATTAGGAGCAGGAGTCGGTCTTGCGGCCCCTCGAGCCTGCTCCGCCATTCAATAAGATCATGGCTGATCATCGACCTCAACTCCACTTTCCCGCCCGATCTCCATAACCCTTGATTCCCCTAGAGTCCAAAAATCTGTCGATCTCAGTCTTGAATATACTCAAAGACTCAGCATTCACAGCTATCTGGGGTCGAGAATTCAAAGATTCACCACCCTCTGAGTGAAGAAATTCCTCCTCATCTCGGTCTTAAATGGCCGACCCCTTATTCTGAGACTGTGACCCCTGGTTCTAGACTCTCCAGCCAGTGGAAACAACCACAGGGGAAAGGTCAGCTAGCAACGTTGAGAGTTTCTAATTGGTTATGAATGAGAAATGAGTGAATAAAACAATTCCTGATTGGTCTATGTTTGGGCGAATTGGGAAAGGAGTGTACGATCATATGAGGACATCGGCCTCTCTTTCAATCTAAATCCCTCCATCTCAGTGTTGTGAACTTTTGGCTTCAACCTTAATACATTAGAACCTTTATTACTTATATTTTTATTACTTATATTTATATATCATTTATAATTGGAAGAAGAGGAGTGCAATTTTGTTTGGATAACATTTGCTACATCAGGAACATGGGAATTTCTAACTGTAAGAAGACCAACATCCATCTAGTTCGCCTTCCACCATCCTGGTAATCGATGATAGAACGAAAATGGGAGTTGCTGACTAATCACAGCAATCAATCTCTATCAATGAGTCTACAACAGACCCAGACATGAGGCAAGGAAAATCCCCAGTGGAGAGCTTTGGGGAACCATAGGTCCAAAGTCACCCGTTTCTACCGCCCCCCCCCCCCCCCAAAAGCACGCTACACTCCCCACATGTCACGTCTCTCATACTGTATCCCAAAATATCCTTTTCTAAAAGGAATCTCATCTGATTTGCATTTGAATGAATCAATCCTAACTTCCTCCACCGTCTCCCGAGGGAGCCTGTTCCATGGATTGACCACTCGCTCTGTTTCCTAAGATTAGTTTTGAATTTACCCCCCTTCAATTGCAGGCCGTATCCTCTGGTTCTCCTGTCCTGGACGAGGTGAGACAGATTGTCACAGTCAACATTATCTAATCCCTTTACAATCCTAAAAACAGCAATCGTATCACCTCTCGACCTTCTCTTTTCCAGTGAGAACATGTCCAATTTTCATAATCACTGCTCACAATCCAATCCTTCCATTCCCCTCTATCATTCTGGTTGCTCTCTTCTCTATCCTTTCAATAACTGTAATATCCTTTTTGTACTGTGGCGGCCAGAACTGTACACAGTGTTCCAAGTGCGGGCACACCAATGGTTTATAAAGTGGCAGGACTACCTCACTATTTCGGCTGAATATTGACTGATATATCCCAACATCTGATTTGCTGTGCGCCCTCCACCGAGCATTTGGAGTTAGTTAACCGAGATTTCGAATAATTTAAATAAGAAAAGGCTACTTGACCCGCAATCCTGCTCCTTCCTTCTGTCGTGCACCTCATCGTGAACTCCATTCTGTCCACTTCAACACAAGGGGGTGTTCAATTTTCCTGATCTGCATAGAATTAGATAGAACGTACAGCACAGAAACAGGCCATTCGGCCCAACTGGTCCGTGCCGGTATTTATGCTCCACACGAGCCTCTTCCCACCCTACTTCATCTCACCCTATCAGGATATCCTTCCATTCTTTCCCCCCCTCATGTGTTTATCTAGCTTCCCCTTAAATGCATCTATACTATTTGCCTCAACCACTCTGTGGTAGCGAGTTCCACATTCCAACCACTCTAAGTAAAAGAAGTTTCTCCTTAATTCCTTATTGGATTTATTAGTGACTATCTTCTATTTATGACCTAGTTTTGGTTTCCCCCACACATGGAAACATTTTCTGTGTCTACCCTATTAAAACCCTTTCACAATTTTAAAGACCTCTATTAGGTCACTCCTCAGCCGCCTCTTTTTCTTAAAGAAAGACTGTTCAGTTTTTTCCTGATCATTATAACCTCAGTTCTGGTATCGTCCTTTGTAAATCTATTTTTTGCACCTTCTCCAGTGCCTCTCTCCTTTGTTTAAGTGAAGTTCCACAATATATTACCTTCTCACTCGCCTCCAAGAACTGCACTTGAGTTCCAGCCAGAGTGTTAACCCACTGAGCTCCGATTTTAAAGGGGGCGCTCACTCTGCAGCTAGTGCAGTTGACGGCTATCAATGTTTGGTACAGGAAACTCTTTCGTATCCGGCACCGACGGGACCGGGATGTTGCCGGTTGATTAAAAATTCCGGATAACGGAGAGGGTTATCTACCGAGGCTATTTTTAACTAACAAAAATTTATAAAAATCAAGAAATGTGCAGTATAATTGGGTACTCACCTACAGAATGTTGCATTAAATGGACTCGGACTCGGCAACATTTCCGGATATTGAGGTGTTCGGATTGGAAGAGACTTCCGACCGCACCAAGAAGCCGAGTAGTGGCAGTTTGGAGAACGACCCCCCCCCCACTGACCAACTCGGCCACCGCGGGGGACTCGGACTCGGCAACATTGCCGGTTATTGAGGTGTTTTTTTCAGAGTGAGAATTTTGCCGGTTATTAGAGAATTCCGGATATTTAGGTGCTGTTTAAATGAGAGTTTCCTGTAATATGATATGGAGCTGCAGTGTGTTTTTTTTAAGAAAACGTCTAAGATTTTGGATTTTAAAAATTTCAAAATCTTCCACAGGTCAAATTTTGTTAAAATAAGAAAATCAGTGATGTTGATTCAGAAGTATTGGCGAGGGTATCAGTGCCGGAAGAACTTCAGTGCGGTGAGTTAACCATTTCTAATTAGTTCTTAGTCTTTTATGTAGATTGCAACCTTCCTCGTGGCTAGGGTTGGCAGCTCTGTTTGGACACACTCCTGGAGGGAGGATCATGTTACATTTTCCCGCAGTTTGTAAATGTTGTTGCGATTACCTTGTAAAGGTTGGGTCCCCATCATTGTTTGCCTTTACTTACACATGACAGTATTTAAATAAAAAATACAAGAATAGTTAAAGGATTTACGACAAAGTGGCCCGCTTCATTGGCACCCCATCCACCACCTTAAACATTCACTCCCTCCACCACCAGCGCACCGTGGCTGCAGTGTGTACCATCTACAAGATGCACTGCAGCAACTCGCCAAGGCTTCTTCGGCAGCACCTCCCAAACCCGCGACCTCTACCACCTAGAAGGACAAGGGCAGCAGGCGCATGGGAACACCACCACCTCCAGGTCACACACCATCCTGACTTGGAAATATATCGGCCGTTCCTTCATCGTCGCTGGGTCAAAAT
Organism: Somniosus microcephalus; assembly: GCF_052327205.1. NCBI lineage: Eukaryota > Metazoa > Chordata > Chondrichthyes > Squaliformes > Somniosidae > Somniosus > Somniosus microcephalus. Next base: position 225,794,907 of record NC_140996.1, on the reverse strand, counting down.
CCCTGGCACTCCCTCCCTAACAGCACTGTGGGAGCACCTTCACCACACGGACTGCAGCGGTTCAAGAAGGAGGCTCACCACCACCTTCTCGAGGGTGATTAGGGATGGGCAGTAAATGCTGGCCTTGCCAGCGACGCCCACATCCTGTGAATGAGTTAAAATTTTAAAACAACATTCCACCTTGCGTAAAAGTAGACTGTCATGTATTCTGGGGTTTTTTCCGGCACCATCTCATCTACTGCAAAGTAAGGCGCACCCATATTTGTAGACTTGTTCCTTCGGGAAACTTAGAAGGTGCATCAGCCCAAGACGAGGCCCTGTCAAATATGGTGAAACCTTATAGGATACATGTCTATGTTGGCTGTTAAGGTCCTCCGTGATATTGGTTTGGATGACCTCTGTCCTAGTGAGTGTGACTCCACAGCCTAAGAACTGGCTGATAATTTAGCTTGTAATGGAATCAAGGGATATGGGGATAGTGCGGGAAGGTGGAGTTGAGGTAGAAGATCAGCCGCGATCTTATTGAATGGCGGAGCAGGCTCGAGGGGCCAAATGGCCGACGACTCCTAATTCTTATGTTCTTGTGCTCAGAGTACGAGTGGTTAGTGCGGGAAACAGAAATTACACCGTGTTGTTTTAAAAACATTTTTTTCAATGTTTCTCTTTTTTCTGAAACCTTGTTTAGATGAGAGTCGGATTCTCCAGACTGCAGGCTCTGTATCGATCCCGTAAGCTCTGCACACAGTATCACTTCGCCCGCAAGAGAATCATCATGTTCCAGGCCCGTTGCCGGGGGTACCTGGTGCGAAGAGCGTTCCGTCATCGCTTCTGGGCCGTCATCACCATCCAGGCCTGTGTTCGAGGCATGATCGCACGCAGACTCTACAAGCGGCTGAAAGGGGATGTAAGTGCCTTTTACACAGCAAGGGGGCCTCGCGTTGGGAGCTGAGCCTGCCTTTATGTGGAAAGTAATTGCCAAGAGCTTGCTGCATAAATAGAATTTGCTATTTTGAATGCAAGCTTTTGTGATCTGGAACGCACTGCCTTCAAGGGCGGTGGATGCGGATTCAATGGTAACTTTCCAAAGGGAATTGGAATATATTTGAAAAGGACACGTATGTACGGCTATGGGGGGAAAGAGCAGGGGGGAGTGGGGACTAATTGGCGAGCTCTTTCAAAGAGCTGGTACCAGCACGATGGGCCGAATGGCCTCCTCTTGTGCTGTATGATTCTACATATCATGTCTCAGGGTGTCCCAAAAAGCTTCAGGAGGTACAGTGAAGTCCCTCTTGAGTTGAATCATTAGATATTTACGGCACAGAAGGAGGCCATTCTGCTCATCGCGTCTGTGCCGGCCGACAAAGAAATCGGGAACAACAGCACCTACAAGTGGGGTCGCCAACCCTCCAGGAATATCCTGGAGTCTCTGGGAATTGAAGACTAAATCTCCAGGATGATGCTACGAGCAACCAGGGAGAAAAGTCAAAAGGGGATTGGATATATAATTTGAAAAGGAAAACATTTGCAGGGCTATGGGGAAAGAGCAGGGGGGAATAGGACTAATTGGAGAGCTCTTTCAAAGAGCCGGCACAGGCACGATGGGCTGAATGGTCGTCTCCTATGCTGTATGATTTAGGGTGCGAGTGTTCCTCCACTGTTGTTTTTCACAAAACCTGTGCCACTTTGCATCTCTGCATTAAACTGCATCTGCCACCTGTTTGCCTGTTTCATTCTGTCTTCCTGTAGTCTCCCGTGTTATTTATTAGTTTGATAAGTCCCCCTGATGTGTAGCGGTGAGGTTTAGTCCTCTACAGTACACAGGAGCATCTACAATGCTCTGACTCTCTGGAGCCCGGTGACGCGGGTCAGTCTAGTGAATTGTTGATCTCCTTTCCCTTGCAAGCCAGGCCTCTTGTCACTTGTTCAATGCATCTTTGGAGGACAGCTGAGCGATTTGGTGCATTCTCATTGCAAAAAGTCAAACTCCGTAGTGACCTGAAGTCATGGAATGGTGCTATATAAATGCAATCCTTTTTAAAAATTCATTCATGGGATGTGAGCGTCGCTGGCAAAGCCAGCATTTATTGCCCATCCCTAATTGCCCTTGAGAAGATGGTGGTGAGCTGCCTTCCTGAACCGCTGCAGTCCGTGTGGTGAAGGTGCTCCCACAGTGCTGTTAGGGAGGGAGTTCTAGGATTTTGACCCAGCGACGATGAAGGATCGGCGATATACTTCCAAGTCAGGTGATCTATAACTATCCTATTCGATTGGCCCGCCTACAGTTTTTGATCCCTTTTCTTTGCCGTGACGATGTTGATTCACTATTGAACGTTTGAACGTGAAGCTCCACATTTAAAGAAATCACATATTTGAAACCGTAAAATGCTGATTTTGAACGGTCGAAATTCATCCTTCTACGTTTTCCCCCGACAGTACCGGCGACGGCTGGAAGCGGAGAAGCTGCGTCTTGCCGAGGAGGTGCGTCTACGCAAGGAGATGAATGGCAAGAAAGCCAAGGAGGAGGCGGAGAAGAAACACCAGGTGGGTGGCTCGAGTGACTTTGCTCCAGTTTTCCACGACTGGAAATGTAACTCAATGGCATCCTGGGATGTGGATCGTTTTACATAATCCATCTAGGTTTGTGTTGGTGAAAGTATTACACAGGAGTGTTCTATCTGCGCCTGGTTTGATTCCCGGTCTACACCGAGTTAGTCGAGGGCACCACCAATTTTGTTCCAGGTTAAGGAGGGGAGAAGTGGTCCAGAGCTCCTGGTCTCCCCCTGGTCCCCCCCCCCCCCCCCCGCAGTGACCCCCCCCTTCCAGCACACGTGACCAACTGGTCAGGACAGGTTCAGTCTCTAATATTGCCCATCTCCACCCCTGCTTCAGCCCATCAACAACAACTTGTATTTATATAGCGCCTTTAATGTAGTAAAACGTCCCAAGGCGCTGCACAGGAGTATTTTAAGACAAAATTTGACTCTGAGCCACATAAGGACAAATTAGGGCAGGTAACCAAAAGCTTGGTCAAAGAGGTAGGTTGTAAGGAGCGCCTTAAAGGAGGAAAGAGAAGTGGAGAGATTTAGGGAGGGAATTCCAGAGCTTAGGGCCCAGGCAACAGAAGGCACGGCCACCAAAGGTTGAGTGATTATAATCAGGGATGCTCATGAGGGCAGAATTAGAGGAGCGCAGATATCTCTGGGTTTGTGGGGCTGGAGGAGATTACAGAGATAGATAAGGGCGAGGCCATGGAGGGATTTGAAAACAAGGATGCGAATTTTGAAATTGAGGCGTTGCTTAACTGGGAGCCAATGTAGATCAGCGAGCACAGGGGTGATGGACAAACGGGACTTAGTGTGAGTTAGGACACGGGCAGCCGAGTTTTGGATGACCTCAAGTTTACGTAGGGTAGAATGTGGGAGGCCAGCCAGGAGTGTGTTGGAATAGTCAAGTCTAGAGGTAACAAAGGCATGGATGAGGGTTTCAGCAGCGGATGAGCTGAGGCGGGGCGGAGACGGGCGATGTTAGAGGTGGAAATAGGCCGCCTTAGTTATGCTGCGGATATGTGATCAGAAGCTCATTTCAGAGTCAAATATGACACCAAGGTTGCGAACAGTGTAGTTCAGCCTCAGACAGATGTTAGGGAGAGGGATGGAGTCAGTGGCTAGGGAACAGAGTTTGTGGCAGGGACCGATAACTGGCTTTAGCCTTCCCAATATTTAATGCTGCTGAAACCCTCTTCCATGTTTTTGTTACCTCCAGATTCAACTAATCCAACGCTCTCCAGGCCGGCCTCCCACTTTGCACCCTCCGTAAACTTGAGCTCATCCAAAACTATGCTACCCGTATCGTAACTCTCACCAAGTGCCGTTCACCCTGCATTCACTGACCTATGTTGACTCCCGGTCCAGCAACACCACGGTTTTAAAATTCTCATCCTCGTGCTCAGATCCCTCCATGGCCTTGCTCCTCCCTACCTCTGTAACCTTCTCCAGTTCTACAATCGTCCAACATCTCGGTGACCTTGTACATCCCCCACTTCTTTCGCCCCACCATTGGCGGCCGTGCCTTCAGCTGTCTAGTCCCTAAGCTCTGAAATTTTCTCCCTGAACCCCTTCACCTTTCCACCTCTCTCCCCTCCTTTTAAGACTCCCTAAAACCTACCTCTTTGACAAAGCAGTTGTTCACCTGTCCTAATGTCTCCTCCTTCAGCTCGGTGTCGATTTTATTTTGTCTGATGAAGCGCCTTGGGATCTTTTACTACTTTCAAGGCGCTGTATAAGTACAAGTTGTTCTATAGCTGTAATTCCTATTGTAGTCCATGGTCCTGCCGACGCTAATTGACATCGTGCACATGAACGTGTATCTGGGTAAGATGCTAGAAGGCTACCAGCACCCAAGGAACCTACCTTAACGTGACTCCTGGAGGACCAGGGAGGAGATTGAGAGGGGCTGAAAATGGCAGGTAGCAGTATTTTTGTTGAAAGAATCCAAGTCCAACAGATTGCATTGGCTTGGCTGGTTGAACCAATGGTGCATTGAGTATTGTGTGCAGTTTTGGTCACCTTATCTGAGGAAGGATGTTCTTGCCATGGAGGGAGCGCAGCGAAGATTCACCAGACTGATACCTGGGATGGCAGGAATGACATATGAGGAGAGATTGGGTCGATTAGGCTTATATTCGCTAGAGTTTAGAAGAATGAGAGGGGATTTCATTAAAACTTATAAAATTCTAACAGGACTAGACAGACTAGATGCGGGAAGGATGTTCCCGATGGCGGGGGAGTCCAGAACCAGGGGTCACAGTCTAAGGATAAGGGGTAAGCCATTTAGGACTGAGATGAGGAATTTCTTCACCCAGAGAGTGGTGAACCTGTGGAATTCTCTACCACAGAAGGCAGTTGTGTATGTAACCTGTTCCACCTTAAGAGAGCTTAAGCCTGTTCCACCTTAAGAGATGTACTACTTTCTCAGGCTGCTGTAGACGTAATACCGGGGGTGAACACACCGGTATATAAGCACTGTGCAGTAATCTTGTATTCAGTGTAGTCCCTACCTCCAACCAGTAAAGACCTGTTTTATTGTTACTGATTAAGTCTGAGTATTAATTACTTGAACAACTCACAGACTTAAAGGCAGTGGAGGCCAATTCATTAAATATATTCAAGAAGGAGTTAGATATATTTCTTAAGGCTAAAGGGATCAAGGGATATGGGGAGAAAGCAGGGACAGGGTACTGAATTTGGATGATCAGCCATAATCTCATTAAATGGCGGATCAGGCTCAAGGGGCCGAATGGCCTACTCCTCCTATCTTCTATGGTTTTACTGACATTGGTTGTGGGGCTGAAAGCATTTTGTTCCCTCCTTCTCCCTGCAGGAACGTCTCGCTCAACTGGCTCGTGAAGATGCCGAGAGGGAGATGAAAGAGCGGCAGGAAGCCCGTCGAAAGAAAGAAATGGTGGAGCAGATGGAGAAGGCACGACATGAGCCCGTGAATGACTCCGAGATGGTGGATAAGATGTTCGGGTTTCTGGGTACGCCCACTGTGCTGCCGGGACAGGAGGGACAAGCACCATCTGGGTTTGAGGTACTCACGCTAAGACATTTTTTTATTATTTGGTTTCGGTAATGACTACTGAGCCATTGTCAGGAAATTGATGGAACTAGAACATAGGAATTGCTGAATGAAAAATGACCAAGTTCCATCTACCTTCTACCATCCTGGTAGTCACACAATAATGGAGTTGTTGAGTAATCACAGCAATCAATCTCCATCAAACAGTCTACAACAGACCCAGACATGAGGCGAGGAATACTCGTGTTGTGGAGAGCTTTGGGAAACATAGGTCCACAGTCACCTGTTCCTCCCAGGCAATGCTGCACTTACCATATTGCTCGTATATAGTATCCCAAAATTATTATTTTCTGAAAGAAATCTATCTAATTTGCATTTGAATTCATCAATTCTATTTGTTTCCATCGTCTCCCCAGGGAGCCTGTTCCATAGATTGACCACTCATTCACTGAAATATTGTTTCCTCAGAGTTTTGAATTTACCCTCCCTTCAAGCACAGGCCATGCCCTCCAGTTCTACTGTTTTGGGCAAGGTGAAACAGCTAGTCATGGTCTACGTTATCCAGTCCCTTTAGGATCGTATCATCACTCGGCCTTCTTTCTTCCAGTGAGAACGTGCCTGATGTAGATAATCGCTCCTCATAATCCAATCCCTCCATCCCCTCAATCGTTCTGGTTGCTCTCTTCTGCAGTGGTGTTCAATAAGCATCGATGCAATCGATACGTTGCATCTGCGACTGGAACTCTGCTGATTTATTGCAATTTCCGCGTTCACTTCCCAGTTTTTTGAATGGATTGTTTGTTCGCGCTGTTGTCGGTGAGGTTTGCCGTTGATGACCCGAGCTCTGAGTCTGTTTTACGTTGGTGCCAGGACCTTGAGCATGCCCCAAAAGAGATGGAGGAAGCGGACCTGGATGCGAGCCTGCCACTCCCGGAAGAGGAAGAGGAAGATCTCTCCGAGTACAAATTTGCCAAGTTTGCTGCGACCTACTTTCAGGGCACCACAACACACACCTACGTTCGGAGGCCCCTCAAACTGCCCTTGCTTTACCACGATGATGAAGGAGACCAACTGGTGAGCAAAATTTCTTGGAAGAGGTGAACTTATTTGGCGTCTGAGGCACTTGACTTGGGAGTTCCTGATGTTTGAGTGGAAAACACACTCGTTTCCCCCAACAAGCCATCTTTTAGGATGACAGAAAGTTGGCCTCAAACATCAACTAAATAGGTTAGGGAGAACATTGGATGACGACCCCAAATTGTGTAAAGACAGAACTAGGTTAGATGTCAGGAGGTGATTTTCCCAAGGAACAGTGGACCTCTGGAACAGGCCGCCGTCTCGTGAGGTGGACGCTGATTCGCTGAATTCCTTCAAGCGAGAGCTGGACCTGTTTCTGGCTGAGGTGGAGATCACATCATAAAAGAGGTTGCTACTGTATAACATTAGTCATGGCCAGAGTGGTCTCCTGGACTAGTTTTGAGGTCAGAGAGGAATTTTACTCTCTTTTCCCCCCCCCCCCCCCCCCCCCCCCCCCCCCCCGCACTAAATGGCCTGGGTTTTACTCCTCTTCCAGGAGGTTACCTGGCTCCGGGCAGGTATGGAGCGTATGATGTGTCGGCGGTGGTTCAGTGGTAGCACACTCGCCTCTGACCTGATATTCTGGACTCTGGTACTCTCTTGTGGGATCTGACACATCCCTTGGCTTCTGAGAATGTTGAGCACTATTGCTTTTCCTAAATCCTGGGAAGCAGTAAAAGACTGGGCTCTATCTGAAGGTTACAGGAAATAGATCATTTAGTTGCATACATCTAAATCACAATCTCGTTGAACCCTATGAGAGGATTATTCCGCATACTAAGCTGGTGTCAGCCATGGCCCAGTGGGTAGCGCACTCTCCTCTGAGTCAGAAGGTTGTGGGTTCATAGTCCCACTCCAGGGACTTGAGCACAAAAATCTAGGTTGACACTCCAATGCAGTACTGAGGGAGTGCTGCACTCTGAGGTGCCGTCTTTTGGATGAGACGTTAAACTGAGGCCCCGTCTGCTCTCTCGGGTGGACGTAAAAGATCCCACGGCACTATTTCGAAGATGATCAGGGGAGTTCTTCCTGGTGTCCTGGCCAATATTTATCCCTCAACCAACATGATCAGATAATCTGTATTTTAGTGCTAAAATACTGATCATCTGGTCATTATCTGGGAGCTTGCTGTGCGCCTGATGGCAAATGTCCTACACTACTTCCGAAATAAAGCTTCACTTCATTGGCTGTAAAGCACTTTGGGACGTCCTGAGGTCGTGAAAGGTGCTATAGAAATAAAAGCCTTTTCCTTCCTTTTCTTCTAACCTCTTTGCTTGCAGGCAGCCCTTGCGGTCTGGATAACGATATTACGGTTCATGGGGGACTTGCCAGAACCCAAGTACCACACGGCCATGAGCGACGGCAGCGAGAAGATTCCGGTCATGACCAAAATCTACGAAACCCTTGGGAAGAAGACGTATAAGCGGGAACTCCAGGCTCTGCAGGGAGAAGGAGAGGTAAGCCTGGCCATCCAAGCTGTCGGGTGAAGGGACCTCTCTGCTCTGGGGAAGGATACACCTGATTGGTGACGATACTGTTAGGATAAATAAGAGGCAGGCGGGAGATGATGTCCTGGCAGTTCTTAATTGCCCAAGAACTTTTCCCCATATATTTCCCCTCTTTAGAACCATCATAAACCTAGAGAACTGGGATCGTTCTCGGCTCTTAAGGAGGTTGTTCTTCTCACGAACAGAGAAGGTTAAGGGGAGATTTAATAGAGGTGTTCAAAATCATGAAGGGTTTTGATAGAATAAATAAGGAGAAACTGTTTCCACTGGCAGGAGGGTCGGTAACCAGAGGGCACAGATTGAAGGTCATTGGCAAAAGAACCAGAGATGAGATGAGGAGAATTTTTTTTATGCAGCGAGTGGTTAGGATCTGGAATGCACTGGATGAAAGGGTGTTGGAAGCAGATTCAACTGTAATTTTCAAAAGGGAATTGGATAAATATTTGAAAGAAACAAATGCAGGGCTATGGGACTAATTGGAGAGCTCTTTCAAAGAGCTGGTGCAGGCATGATGGGCCAAATGGCCTCCTTCTGTGCGTTAAGATTCTATTCTGTGATAACTGCCATTCTGTTGCACACAAGCAAGGTTTGAGGGGTCAAGAGCATCCAGGGTAACTACTTTTTTTGCCCCTCCAGTTATTTCCCTTCGCTCCTGGGGTATAAATTCATTAGGTTGCCTATCCTCCGGTATCTTGCCCAAGTGGCTGCCTATTACATGTGAACAGTCAGTGTAGGCAGGCTATTCACCCATGGGTGGTGGGTCCAATCCTGTCCTCGCCCACTGTCCATACTTGCACTATCCAGCAGGAGTGATTGGGTAGCAGTGGGAGCCCCTGGGTTTATTGTCCTCGACCGCAGCCTTCGGGAGGATAACTGTAGCGCCCATACTGCCAACCTAGCTGGGAATCGACTAACTTAACATAGACTGGGGAAGTGAGGATGACCACACTGCAACGTAGCTGGACTGTCTGCCCAGTTATCTAACAGAGTTTCTCTTTTTCCTATTTCCCTCCCCTTTCACCCCCGAAATCCCTCCTTTTGGTAATGATGCCCTTGTCCTCCTGCATATGTAATTACATAGGCTATACGGCACAGTAACAGGCCATTCGGCCCAACTGGTTTATGCCAGCGTTTATGCTCCACTCTAGCCTCCTCCCGTCTTTCCTTGTCTAAATCTATCAGCATAACCCTCTATCCCCTTCTCCCTCGTGCTTGTCCAGCCTCCCCTTAAATGCGTCTGTACTATTTGCTTCAACCACTCCCTGTGGTAGCGAGTTCCACATTCTCACCACTCTCTGGGTAAAGAAGTTCATTGGTAACAAGTGTGGTGAAGATCAGGGAGTTGTTTTGACAAATCTGAGCTACACTTTCATATCCTATGATGGCTTTTTTTGAGCGCTGCCGTGTGACGTTGTTGTGTTGCAGAGCGTGCACTCCGATAAGAAGAACAGCGTGCGGCACAAGCTGGTGTCTCTGACACTGAAGAAGAAGTCCAAGCTTACTGAGGAGGTAATTCTGAGGGTACTTGCCCCGTCCCACGTACACACACAACTGACCTTTAATAGTGAACGACATCGAATTGAATTTTGAGATTCAGATAACTCTCAAACTTCGCTTAATGCCTAAATATCCTCCATTTGATTGCCCCCTAGTAACAATCAGCCTTCTATCCAAGTCCCGTTCACCCATCACCCCCCCCCCCTGTGCTCGCTGGCCTACATTGGCTCCCGGTCCGGCAACATCTCGATTCTCGTCCTTGTTTTCAAATCCCTCCATGGGGGCCTCACCCCTCCCTATCTCTGTAACCTCCTCCAGCCCCACAACCCCCCTGAGATATCTGCGCTCCTCTAATTCTGCCCTCTTGAGCGTCCCTGATTTCCTTCGCCTCACTGTTGGCGGCCGTGCCTTCAGCTGCCTGGGCCCGAAGCTCTGGAATTCCCTCCCTAAACCTCTCTGCCTCTCCGCCTCTCTCCTCCTTTAAAACCTATCTCTTTGACCAAGCTTTTGGTCACCTGTCCTAAGAAGAACATAGAACATAAGAAATAGGCACAGGAGTCGGCCACACGGCCCCTCGAGCCTGCTCCGCCATTCAATAAGATCAAGGCTGATCTTCTACCTCAACTCCATTTTCCCGCCCGGTCCCCATATCCCCTGATTCCCTAATACCTCCTTATGTGGCTTGGTGTCAAATTTTGTTTTGATAAAGCTCCTGTGAAGCACGTTGGAATATTTTACTGCATCAAAGGCGCTATATCAGTGCAAGTTCTTTCTGTATTGTTGTTGCTGTACCTTCATTTGGATTTTGGCTTCTCATTTGGTTCCTGTTAGGTGGCAAAGAGGTTGAATGATGGTGAGTACAGCCTCCAGGGCAACAGTATGTTGGAGGACAGGCCAACCTCCAACCTGGAGAAACTTCACTTCATCATTGGGAATGGCATCCTACGGCCGGAGGTCAGGTACTGATCCTTCCCATACCTTTACCTTCTCATTCCTTTCTTCCTCGTTGACCTCCCTCACCAGGAATAGAATACGATCGAGGAAGATCAACCATTTTCTTTTGGAAGCCCCACCCACCAGTCTGTCCACTTGCGGTATTTCCTTGATTTTAGATTGCAGAACAGCTGGGGCCAATCTGATCTATTTTCAGAGTGCATACTGTCCCACCCCCGCTCCTGCCCTACAATACTATGGGTCGGTGTGGCAGTGCTCTCGCCTCGGAGTCAGAAGGTCGTGGGTTCAAGTCCCGCTCAAGAGACTTGAGCACACAAATCTATGCTGATACCCCAGTGCAGTATTGAGGGAGTGCTGCAGTGTCGGAGGCGCCCTCTTTCAGATGAGACGTTAAACCGAGGCGCCGTCTGACCTCTTGGGTGGATGTAAAAGATCCCATGGCACTGTTTCGCAGAAGAGCAGGGGAGTTCTCCCCAGTGTCCTGGAGCCAATATTTATCCCTTAACCAACATCACTCACACAGATTATCTGGTCATTATCACATTGTGGGAGTTTGCTGTGTGCAAATTGGCTGCTGCATTTCCCACACTTCAAAAAGTTCTTCATTGGCTGTAAAGCACTTTGGGACGTCCTGAGGTGGTGAAAGACGTGATAGAAAAAAAAGAGAGACTTGCATTTCTATAGTGCCTTTCATGAGCTCGGGACAGCCTGAAGTGCTTTCCTGCCAAAGAAGTATTTTTTGAAGTGTAGTCACTGTTGTAATGTAGGAAACGCAGCAGCTAATTTGCGCACAGCAAGCTCCCACAAACAGCAATGTGATAATGACCAGATAATCTGTTTTAATTATGTTGGTTGAGGGATAAATATTGGCCAGGACACCGGGGATAACTCCCCTGCTCTTCTTCGAAATAGTGCCGTGGGATCGTTTACATCCACCTGAGAGAGCAGACGGGGCCTCGGTTTAACGTCTCATCCGAAAGACATTCTTTTCTTTTGTTTAACTGAAGTGGTGATGGTGTTTGCTCAGTAACTTGAGTTGCTGGATGGTGGTACGAATGACTGATTGATTAAATGAGAGGTGAAATGAAGGTCGACAGGAAAATCCCACTTGTTGACGGGTTGCTTTTTTTTATCACGTGACAGGGATGAGATTTATTGCCAGATCTGTAAGCAGCTTACCCAGAATCCCTCCAAGAGCAGCCATGCCAGGGGATGGATCCTCATGTCTCTCTGTGTTGGCTGCTTTGCTCCTTCTGAAAAGTTTGTTAAGGCAAGTTTCCAGAACTTTCTCTCTTTTTGTTGTTCTTTAAATGCTTAACATATAGTCAAAATCCATCCTATGATGGATGTGACATTAAACCGTCTGCTCTCTCAGGTAAACGTAAAAGATCCCACGGCACTATTTCAAAGAAGAGCAAGGGGAGTTCTCCCCGGTGTCCTGGGTCCAATATTTATCCCTCAGCCAACATTTATTTAAAAAAAAAAAAAAAATGATCTGGTCATTATCGCATTGCTGTTTGTGGGAGCTTGCTGTGCGCAAATTGGCTGCTGCGTTTCCTACATTACAACAGTGACCACACTTCAAAAAGTGCTTCATTGGCTGTAAAGTACTTTGGGACGTCCTGAGGTCATGAAAGGTGCTGTAGAAATGCAAGTCTGTCTTTCCCCCATGCAATCCAACCGATTTGATTACATTTTAAGCATTTTTTTTTATAAATAGGAATTTTTGATAAGGTGTCACGACCGGGTAATATTGATGTATTTAGAGACAGTTTGGTACAACATGTTGGCAAACTGCACCAAAAGAGTAATGATGTGAATTGCACCAGTGATTATCCCGGTACTCGGCTATCGGAGAGGCAGTAAGGAACAGAGAGGAGTTTGCCCTCCGAGCGAACATCAGCCTCGGCCTCCTGGCAGCAGGAATCTGACTTAAGTCTGGAAATCTGGCCTCCTTCAAAGCTCGGAACATGTCTAGGGCTTCCTATTGTCCTACTTCTGAAGCCACCTTCTTTGAAAGGGAGTCGATAGGGTAGATAAGAGAGAAACTATTTTCTCTGGTGGGGTGAGTCCAGAACAAGGGGGCATCACCTTTAAAATTAGAGCCAGGCTGTTCAAGGGTGATGTCAGGAAGCACTTCTTCACACAAAGGGTAGTGGAAATCTGGAACACCCTCTCTTTTCCCCCCCCCCCCCCCCCCCCCCCCCTGAAAAAGCTGACGGTCAATTGATAAGTTCAAAACTGAGATTGCTAGATTTTTGTTAGGCTTAAGGGTTATGGAACCAAGGTGGGTAAATGGAGTTAAGATACAGATCAGCCATGATCTAATTGAATGGCTCCACAAATTAAATGGCCGCCTCCTGTTTCTATGAATGGTTGACTCTAGTATTGCTCTTCCTGTAGTATTTGAGGAACTTCATCAATGGAGGCCCACCTGGCTATGCACCTTACTGCGAGGAGAGGATGAGGAGAACGTTTGCTAACGGGACCCGGACACAGCCACCAAGCTGGCTGGAACTGCAGGTAATTCCCGAGGAATCTGCATTTAGTGCCTGCAAATATTTCATGGGAGAGGGGGGCCAATATTCCAAGAGAATCACATGAGACGTTAAACCGAGGCCCCCGTCTGCCCCCTCAGGTAGACGTAACCGATCCCATGGCGCTATTTTGAAGAAGAGCAGGAGAGTTGTCCAATACTTAACCCTCAACCAACATCACTAAAATATATATATATATATATTTAATATACAGGGTATTATAAAATTACTGCTATTCTCTCCGGGATTTCCATTTGTCTCTTTTACCCTGTTCCTCTTCATTGCTTTCTGTTTCCCTTCTCGTGTTTTACCATCTCCTTTTGCCTCGCACCATCATCCCTTTTGTCTCTTAATCTCTCCTGCCTTCCACCCTATCACAGACTTTCCCTTTTTTGTTCTTTCCTCCCCCTTTCCCGGCCCCCCACACTTGCTTAAAAACCTGTTCCATCTCCAGCTTTTTCTAGTTCTGACAAAGGGTCATCGACCTGAAACGTTAACTCCTGTGTGTGTGTGTCTCTCTCTCTCCCCACAGATGCTGCCTGACCTGCTGAGTATCTCCAGCATTCTCTGTTTTTATTTCAGATTTCCAGCATCTGCATTATTTTGCTTTTGTGTCACTATTAAAAAATATATGATCTGATCATTTATCTCATTGCTGTTTGTGGGAGCTTGCTGTGCGCAAATTGGCTGCTGTGCTTCCTACATTACAAGTGACTACATGTGAAAGGAACTTTCATTGGCTGTAAAGCGCTTTGGGTCGTCCAGAGGTCGTGAAGGACGCTATAGAAAATGCAAGTTTTTTTTTTCTTTTAACGGTGAAGGCAATTTTCAATGGGGTAAAACTTCAGGGCCCATTTTTTTTTTGCGCCCAAATTCGGTACCGCGCAAGCAGCGTGCGGCCCCAACCGAGAGGCCCGAGACTGGCCTGAAATTGGGCATCTGGCCTCTCATTTCAAAAATTTGGGTGAACTTGTTGTGCCGCCAATGAAAGTTTGCCTATATCATTTTTTTTATAAAATAAAAAATTTGGCCGCTTGTCTTGCCGGGGGTGGGTGCAGGGGAAAAGAGGATGGCTGGGGGGAAGGGGGGGGTGACCGAACATGGACAACAGCGGCGGTCAGGAGTGCTTTCCAGCCAGGAGCTCCACCTGGCAACTCATTCATTCTTACTTAAAAAAACAAAAAACAAAAAACAAACAGGAGTTACCTTTTTTAGTGACGGCCACTGGCGAGGTCGCCTGATGATACGTGAGCGGAGCAGGCCAATTTTCCCGAGGGGGGTCCTAAAACAGGCATTTAGGTGGCCGCCATGGACGCCTGAAAAAAATTGGCACCACCCAATTTCGGGTTGGACAATTTTCAGGCGTTCTTTGGGGAGCAGAACTTTGGTCACGAAACTGGGCCTCTTGCCCGCCCTTGCGTCTGTCAAGCGGACACACCGTGGTCCAATTTCTACCTTGGTGATCTGTATACAGCAAGGGCTCGACCTCTTTGTATTGTTGCCAGTGTCTACTTACACTCGCATGGCGTCTCACTCTGTCAATGAATGTGTGTGGTTGGTAAATTGAAAGTTCCTTGCACTTTATTGAAATTCCTTGACTCGCTCGCCACTCTTGCACCCCAGTTCATTGTGGCGCATGTGATGTAGGCTTGTGCCCATGATTTTCTCAGCCAAGGGTTTTTAAGCCTCCAGTCGTACCAGGTAGTAACTGCATCTGAGGAGAAGACGACAGACCTGATTCAGCCACCTTGATGTACTCCAAACTTTTTCTAGCCAATTGTCTGAAAAGTAGCATCACCGAGGCCTGAATCAGGGGATGTCCGCCCCTTGGCAGGGCAATGGCAAGTGACCCGAGGGCCAGATATTGGAAAAGAATTGTAATGGGAGGAGGGAGAAAAGCAAGATCCCATATATACAAGAGATATGCCTCAAATCAGCCCCTCATTGAAAGGCGCTGCAGTGCAGAGTGGTATCACGTGGGCTTGTGGCTATGATCCTTTGTAGGGTGAGGCATTGGTTCAGGGTGGTTGTTCTGGAGGGAGCACAAGGACATTATGGGCAAAGGAGGTCAATCTTGAAGAATTTTCTCCACCTCCCCCCCCCCCCCCCCCCCCCCCCTCTGCTTTCCCACCTTCGCACTCCTCCAATTCATGGAATAGATTGTCGTCTGGACGCTGACTTGGTTAGACCGTTCGAAAGGGGATTGCATGGAGTCTTGGCCCTTAAATCAGAGGGTCGTAAATCTGTGGAATTCTCTGCCCCAGAGAGCCGTGGAGGCTGGGTCATTAAATACATTGAAGGTGGGGATAGACAGATTTTTGCAAGATAAGGGAGTGAAGGGTTATGGGGAGTGGGCAGGGAATTGGCTTTGAGCCCAAGATCAGCCCTGATCTTCTTGAATGGCGGAGCAGGCTCGAGGGGCCGAGTGGCCTATTCCTGCTCCTATCTCTTATGTTCTTAATAAAGTAGGAAGAAAATGAAGGGGAACTTGCGTGGCAGAACTGGCGAGGTCAAATGGCCTTTTCTTCTTGAAGCATGTTCTTGTTATTTTAGAGTCTTAAATAAGTTAACTAAAATTATTGGGCCAACATAACATTCCCTCTTCTAGGTTACCTAGAGTGGTAATGATGCTGGCAAGTTATGATCGAGAACAGAGGGCTAACCTTAAAGAGGGAGGGAGCAGGGGGAAGGATCTGTGGGGCTACCCTCGTTGGATGTGATGAGGGAGAGGGCCTATAGATCCTTTAGATTAGAGGGAAGGAAAAAGTCCAATATTACATCTAATTTGTGTAATGTGGATAGTCCGGCACATAGCATTACGTAGAATATACAGCACAGAAAGGGACCATTTGGTTCAACTAGTCCGTGCTGGTGTCTATACTCCACGTAGATCTCTTCCCATTCCATCTACCTCATCTCTGCGTATCTTTCTATTCCCTTTTCTCTCTCATGTACTTGTGTGGTTTCCTTTTGAAAACATCCAAGCTAATTGCCTCAACCGCTTCCTGTGGTTCCGCATGCTGAAAGTTTACTCTGACTTTGATCACCTTGACTTCTCTGGTTTTTGTCTCATTCAGATGAGCCTTTTCTTCCCCCTTTCTCCCCCCCCCCCCACCCACCCCCACCACCTCATAACAGGCCACAAAGTCAAAGAAGCCGATCATGCTGCCCGTCACCTTCATGGATGGGACGACGAAGACCCTGCTGACAGACTCCGCAACAACCGCCAAAGAGCTGTGCAACTCGCTGGCTGACAAGATAGGCCTGAAGGATCGCTTTGGGTTTTCTCTGTATATTGCTTTGTTTGACAAGGTATGTGTGAGCAAAATTACTCGTCCCCTCGTCCCATTATATAGTATTTACAGCACAGAAACAGGCCATTCGGCCCAACTGGTCCCTGCCGGTGTTTGTGCTCCACCCGAGCCTCTTCCCACCCTTACTTCATCTAAACCCCATCAACATATCCTTCTATTCCTTCCTCCCACATGTGTTTATCCAGCTTCCCCTTAAATGTATCTATATTATTCGCCTCAACCACTCCCTGTGGTAGCGAGTTCCACATTCTCGCCACTCTCTGGGTAAAGAAGTTTCTCCTGAATTCCTGTTGGATTTATTAGTGACTGTCTTATATTTATGACCCCCTAGTTCTGGTCTCCGCCACAAGTGGATACAGGTTGGAACATGAATATCTCTGCGCTCTAATTCTGGCCTCTTGCGCGTCCACGATTTTAATCGCTCCACCATTGGCGGCTGTACCTTTAGCTGCCTCGGTCCTAATCTCTGGAATTTCCTCCCTAAACCCCCCTCCTTCTCCTTTTTAAGACGCTCCTTAAAACCTACCTCTTTGTCCAAACATTTGGTCACTTGCCCTAATATCTCCTTCTGTGGCTCGGTGTCAAATTTTGTTTGATAATGCTCCTGTGCAGCGCCTTGGGACGTTTTACTATGTTAAAGGTGCGCTATAAATACAAGTTGTTGTTGTTGTTAAAGGTGCTGTATAAATACAAGTTGTTGTTGGTACAAGAGTGCAAATAGAAGTATTTTTTGTTATTAGTCCAGTAACATAACCACTGCATTACCGCACTCTGATTTCACATCTGTGTATTTTGTTTAGGATGTCGGAGGTTCACTAAGTGTCGTGCTTTGATTAACCCACTAACTGCCCCCTCTGTAGGTCTCCTCTCTTGGCAGCGGGAATGATTATGTGATGGACGCTGTCTCCCAGTGCGAGCAGTACGCCAAGGAACAGGGAGCGCAGGAGCGCAACGCACCCTGGCGCCTCTTCTTCCGCAAGGAGATCTTCACGCCCTGGCACGACCCCGGCGAGGACATGGTGGCAACGAACCTGATTTACCAGCAGACCGTGAGGGGCGTCAAGTTTGGAGAGTACAGGTGCGACAAGGTGAGCCTAACTTCCACTGTCGCCTTGTAGGGGGGGTCAAAAGTCAAGATGTCGGTCCCCCTAATGGCTGCGCCCCAACACTCCGAGCTCTGCGTTCCTCCAATGCCGGCCTCTTGTGTACCCCCGATTTTCAAAGCTCCACCATTGGTGGTTGTGCCTTCAGCTGCTTTGGCCCTAAGCTTCAGCCAGTCTCTACTGGCCCCTGAAGTGACCTGGCAACCCATTCATTAGCACGAACATACAAATTAGGAGCAGTGAGTAGGCCACTCGGCCCCTCGAGCCTGCTCCGCCATTCAATAAGATCATGGCTGATCCGATTACTCCACATTCCCGCCTACCCCCGATAACCTTTCACCCCCTTGCTTATCAAGAATCTATCTACCTCTGCCTTAAAAATATTCAAAGACTCTGCTTCCACCGCCCTCTGAGGAAGAGAGTTCCAAAGACTCATGACCCTCTGAGGAAAAAATTTCTCCTAGTCTCTGTCTTAAATGGCCGATCCCTTATATTTAAACAGTGACCCCTAGTTCTAGATTCTCCCACAGGAGGGATGGGCAATAAATGCCGGCCTTGCCAGCGACGCCCTCATCCCGAGAGTGAATAAAAGAAATACAACTGGGTCGAGACCACGATCATACAGCTTGTCCCTTTCCTTTTTTAATTCCATAATTAATGGGGCAAATTTTATGTCCTTTTTTTTTTTCCCGCCGGTGCAGATTCACGTACCAAGGGCGCTGATCACATGACCTGGAACCATGGTTCCCGCTAAACCGTGCAGCTGTCTGGAGGTCCCGCGCAGCTTAGGTCAATCTTTTCAAATTGGAGATTTCACGCATGCATGAAACTTTGAATGGGCCGCGCAGCCTGTTCAAGGGACCGCCCGCCCAAAAATAAATGGGGGGGGGACATTGCCTGGAACTCCCTCCCTAGCAGCACTGTGGGAGCATCTTCACCACACGGACTGCAGCGGTTCAAGGCGGCGGCTCACCACCACCTTCTCAAGGGCGATTAGGGATGGGCAATAAATGCTGGCCTCACCAGCGATGCCCACATCCCGAAAAAAATGTTTTAATTAATAACGGCAGTCTAATTTGCCATTTTGCTTTTTTTGGACTCTTGTCCAGGACTCTTGTCCTACTAACCATCTCTTGTGCGTCTTCTCTCTCTCCTTTCCCCCACCCCACATTAGGAGGAAGACCTGGCTGAACTGGCCTCCCAGCAGTACTACGTGGATTACGGATCCGAGATCATCCTGGAGCGACTCCTGAGCTTAATCCCGTCTTACATTCCTGACCGGGAAATCAGCTCGTCCAAAACGCTGGAGAAGTGGGCTCAGTACATTGTCGCAGCGCACAAGAAGGTACGTCCGCACAGCACGGGCGCTAACGGGATCGACAGAGGCCAAATCCCAAGGACTCGATGGATTTACCCAATGGGCAGGCGCTGCTGGGGACCCTGAACAAATTAAGTTCTGCTCCTTGACTATTCCAAAGCTCCCCTGGCCGGCCGGCCTCCCACCCTCCATAAACTTGAGCTTATCCAAAACTCGGCTGCCCCGTGTCCTAACTCGCACCAAGACCCATCACCCGCCCCCCCCCCCACCCCCATGCTCACTGACCTGCATTGGGTCCCGGTCTGCCAACGCCACAATTTCAAAAATTCTCATCCTTGGTTTTCAAATCCCTACACGGCCTCTCCCCACCCCCCTCCCAATCTCTGTAACCTCCCCCAGCCCCACGACCCTCCGAGATCTCTGCGCTCCTCCGATTCCGGCCTCTTGTTCCCGATTTTAATCGCTCCACCATTGGCGGCCGTGCCTTCAGCTGCCCGGGCCCTAAGCTCTGGAATTCTCTCCCTAAACCTCTCCGCCTCTCTCTCCTTCCTTAAAACCCACCTCTTTGACCAAGCTTTTGGTCACCTGTCTGAATATCTCCTTCTGTGGCTCGGTGTCAAAATTTGTTTGATAATCGCTCCTGTGAAGCGCCTTGGGTAATTTTACTACGTTAAAGGCGCTATATGAATGCAGGTTGTTATCTTTTGATAGGATGTTAATAGTGACGTGAACACAACTCCTAAATCAATTTTTTTGCAACAAAAAAAAGATTCTGGGAGTTGCCAACTCTCCAGGATTACCCTGGAGTCTCCAGGAATTAGCGTTTCATCACCAGGACACCGCTGGGACCAACTCGGGACAAAAATCATAGGGGGTTTCAAAAAAAGAAATTGTGTGTTATTTCCACTTTCTTTGAACAATTTTATTTATTAGTTACAAAAATATTGGAAATGTGGAAAATGGTTGTTTGATTGACAGTCAAGAATCGTCCAGTCAGCCAATGAGGAGCCTGTTCGCTTTCCAATTGGTGCGTGGTGGGGGGAGGGGCGCGGCAGGTCACGTGATGAAACCTGCAGGGCTACAGCCAATCAGCCTTGGGAACTCTCTAAAATGGCAACTGAAGAGAGATTGATAGAAAGCCAAAGCATTGATTGGATTTCAAAATTAAGCCATGATATGAAGTGACATCCGTACAATTATAGGAACAGGAGGAAGCCATTCAGCCCCTTGAGCCTGTTCCAACATTCAATGAGATCACTGCCGATCTGTGACCCAACTCCATATACCTTTGGTCAACACAAATCTGTCAATCTCAGATTTCAAATTAACAATTGATCTAGCATCAATTGCCGTTTGCGGAAGAGAGTTCCAAACTTCTACCACCCTTTGTGCGTAGAAGTGTTTCCTAATTTCACTCCTGAAAGGTCTGGCTCTAATTTTTAGACTCTGCCCCCTAGTCCTAGAATCCCCAACCAGCGGAAATAGTTTCTCTCGATCTACCCTATCTGTTCCCCTTAATATCTTGAAAACTTCGATCAGATCGACCCTTAACCTTCTAAATTCCAGGGAATATAACCCTAGTTTGTGTAATCTCTCCTCGTAATTTAACCCCTGGAATTGAAAGGAATTTCAGTCAATGGGACTGTTAAGTCATAGTCTAATGTACAGTTTCTCCTCTTTTTAATCGCCATTTCCTCTCTGTTAAACGGTCATCCTGACAAGGTTGGGAACTACACAACTACCCCAGTCATGTGTTGCAAAGTACACTGGTGCCGTCTAATGGCCAAGTGGAGTACTGCACCAGTCGCTCCAATCCGTGCTTGGGGAAGCGTGGTGATTTATGAGTTGTGTTCACGTCGCCAGATAAATACGGACAAAGAAAGGCCCTTTGACTCGCCCATCCAGAAGGAACTTCTAGCTCTCGCCCCAAATCGTGGCATCCAGTTGTTAAATTATTCCCAGGATTTGTTGCTTCCACTGCCTTACCTAGATGATCATTCCGTGGATTGATCGCGCTCTCGTGTGAAGAACTGGCTAAATACAAAATTTAATTTGCTTTTCACTAGTTTGTGCCTGTGCACACCATTCCCCTGTCTTCCTTCACAGTCTAGTGAGTTTTGTCTGATAACGCGCCTGTGAAGCGCCTTGGGAATGTTTTACTACATTAAAGGTGCTTTATAAATACATGTATTTTTTTTTTGAACCAGTGTTCCAGATCTCCCTTTCTTTACCAGTTACTCTTGTGTGCCACTGAAGATTTATAAAGATGATACCAGAACTGAGGGGTTATACCGATCAAGGAGTCAGAAGGTTGAGAGTTGAAGCCCCATTCTAGGGACTTGAGCATAAAATCTAAGCTGATAGTCCAGTGTTGCAGTGAGGGAGTGCCGCACTGTCTGAGATGCCGTCTTTTGGATGAGACGTTAAGCCGAGGCCCCGTCTGCTCAGGTGGATGTAAAAGATCCCATGACACTCTTTCGAAGAAGAGCAGGGGGAGTTCTCCCCGGTGTCCCGGGGCCAATATTTATCCCTCAATCAACATCACGAAAAGCAATTGATCTGGTCATTATCTCAATGCTGTTTGTGGGAGCTTGCTGTGCACAAATTGGTGCCGCGTTTCTTACATTACTGCACCGACTAGGCTTCAGAAAAGTAACTATTTGGCTGTAAAGCTCTGTGGGATATCTGGAGGTTGGGAAAGGTGCTATATAAATGCAAGTCTAAGTCAAGAAATTTTTGACTGGGTAACGTGAATTTAAATTGGTGAGTGGTGCATTTTGAATTGGCTCTTGGGAGGAACTTTTTCATTCTGATAAATGTTTCGCATAATCTGGCAGGGGGATGGTTAGTGGGGGGGAAAAACGTATGGATAATTCTCGTACATTTGGGGTTTAAGACGGGAGCGTTAGGATCTTAAAATGTGAGTTCCTATTGGCCGACTGGCCTTTTCTCTTAACTTGCCGTGTTATCAGTAGAGAGTTGACTAGAGGCCAGCTCCTCCACGGATGGGGACATCGGAGAATGTGCCGCACACAATTCTTGCCTTGTACGTGACTGATTTTAGAATGGGATAATCCTCGGTCTGCTTTATTTAAAAAGAACTTGCATTTATATAATACCTTCCTGATCTCGGGACATCACAAGGTGCTTCACAGCCAATTACTTTTTTTTGTAATGTAGTTGCTGTTTTTTGGTAGGCAAATGCAGCAGCCAATGTGACGGGCAGCAAGATCCCGCAAACAGCAATGAGATACATTGTCAGTTCCTCTGTTTTGATGGCGTTGGTTGAGAGATGATGAATGTTAGCTATGACATTGAATCCTCCTGCCCTGCTTCAGATAGTGCCAGAGCATCCTTTACATCCAACTGAAAGATTGGGGCCTGGCTTTAACGTCTCATCCAAAAAGACGGCACCTCCGACAGTGCAGTGCTCCCTCTGCACTGCGTTGATCTGTCAACCCGGATTGTGTGCTGAAGGACTGAAGTGGCTCTTGAGCCCACCACCTTCTGACTCTGTGCTTGGCTCGCTCTTGCCTCTACTGGCATTTAGCCTAGGAAACCCTTGCTGTGGGGGAAAGGGAAAAGCAAACTACAAAGGGATGGCAACACTTCTTTGTGCTCAGTTGGTCACACTCTTGCCTCTGAGTCAGAAGGTTGTGGGTTCAAGTCCCACTCCAGGGACTCGAGCACAGAAAGCTAGGCTGACACTCCCAGTGCAGTGCTGAGAGAATGCTGCCCTGTCGAAGGTGCCGTCTTTTGGATGAGACGTTAAACTGAAGCCCCGTCTGCGCTCAGGTGGATGTAAAAGATCCCATGGCACTATTTCGAAGAAGAGCGGGGGAGTTCTCCCCGGTGTCCTGGGGCCAATATTTATCCCTCAAACAACATAACAAAAACCGATTATCTGCTCATTATCACATTGCTGTTTGTGGGACCTTGCTGTGCGCAAATTGGCTGCTGCGTTTCCCACATTCTCCTCAGAGAAGGCATCAATACTTGCAAAGCTTTTTTTCTAGACACAAAATACATTAAGGGGTATGGGGAGAGAGCGGGAATATGGTATTGAGATAGAGGATCAGCCATGATCATATTGAATGGCGGAGCAGGCTCGAAGGGCCGAATGGCCGACTCCTGCTTCTATGTTTCTATTACATCAGTGACTCCACTTCAAAAAGTACTTCATTGGCTGTAAAGCGCTTTGCGACGTCCGGTGGGCATGAAAGGCGCTATAGAAATGCAAGTCTGTCTTTTCTCTTAATCTAACTTTTTTGCCTTCCTGTTCGAGAAGTCACTTGACTCCTCTCGGCCCCTCTCTCGAATCCCATCAGAGAGTCCAATGGGCATTTGTGAATGCAGCACCCTGCTACGCTCTCTTGTGCGACAAAGCTGCCTTGCATTGTGTGCGTGTTTAGTTAATCTTGCGTATACATTCCGCCTTTTTTTCTATCTTAGGGAGTGTACACCCAGAAGAGGATTGACCCTCAGAAGGTGAAGGAGGAGGTTGTGGACTTTGCTCGCTTCAAGTGGCCTTTGCTCTTTTCTCGATTTTATGAGGCCTTCAAATTTTCAGGTTTGTTGAAATATGGATCGCTTTATTTATTTCTAAAGCTTGTGGTTTATCCCCGTGGATGTAAGGGACTGTAAACGTGCAATACGACGAGCAGGAAAAGAGCAGCTGGTCCATCGAGCCTGTCCCACGCTCATGATGGCCGGAGCCTCGTGACTGGACACATTCTACCCTCCACCCCCACCCCAATAACCGTGTAATCTCCTAGGAGAGTCAAAAAACCAGGAACAAAAAGGGGGGTAAAAAATCTGGAAAGATTCCTCTCCGACCCTCACCCACCCCCAGGCCATCAAAACCAGTCCAGGGGATGATCACGGACCCATGCTTATGTTAACTGGTAAATGGCTGGCCTCCTTTTATGCGCCAGCTAAGAGCTGGTCGAGTTGTCTTCTTCAAGGAGTGCCGATTAGCCAACGCACATCGCACGAGTAGGCAATGCTCCAGAAGGTCCTCTACACTCTGTCCAGAATTAAGACCCTAAGTGAAGCTTTTTGACCTGAACACTCTTTTTTGTGGTGATGTGTATATATATATTTTTTTATATATTGTGTACTATTTTTCACATCTGAGGGCGGGGGGGAGTTCTACACCTGAAAAGTTGACTTTCGTTTTCTCTGCAGATGCTAATTGATTTGAGCACTTTCCCGAATTTTCTAAGGGGGTATTTCTGTTTCAGATTTCCAGCATTTGCGGTATTCGGCTGTTTGGGAATCATGTTTTATAACTGATTTTTGGTTTTCATTTTGCCCCAACGAGACAAACAACTACTTCCATTTATGTGCAGCACCCTCAATGTAGTAAAACGTCCCAAGGCGCTTCACAGCGTTATCAAACAAATTAATAAATTTGCAGAATGGGCATATCATTGGCAAATGAAGTTCAACACAGAATAAATGTGAGGTACAGTATTACATTTTGGTAGGAAGAATAGGGAGGTCACTTATCACTTGGAGGGTGCGAGTCTAGGTGGGGTAGAGGAACAAAGGGATCTCGGAGTACAAATACACAAATCAATAAAAATTGCGACACAGGTTAGCAAGGCCATAAAAAAAGCAAACCAAGCACTAGGGTTTATTTCGAGAGGGATAGAATTGAAAAGTAGGGAAGTTATGCTAAACCTGTATCGAACCTTGGTTAGACCACACTTGGAGTACTGCGTACAGTTCTGGTCGCCATATTATAAAAAGGATATAGAGGCACTGGAGAGGGTGCAGAGAAGATTTACAAGGATGATACCAGAAATGCGAGGGTATACATATCAGGAAAGGATGAACAGGCTGGGTCTCTTTTTTTTTTCTCCTTGAAAAGAGAAGGCTGAGGGGCGACCTAATAGAGGCGTTTAAAATTATGAAAGGTTTTGATGGAGTGGATACAGAGAGTGTTTCCACTTGTGGGGAAGAGCAGAACTAGGGGCCATCAATATAAAATAGTCACCAAGAAATCCAATGGGGAATTCAGAAGAAACTTCTTTACCCAGAGCGTGGTGAGAATGTGGAACTCGCTACCACAGGGAGTGATTGAAGCGAATAGTGTAGATGCATTTAATAGGAAGCTAGATAAGCATCTGAGGGAGAAGGGAATTGAGGGTTGGGCTGATAGTTAGATGAGGAAAGACTGGAGGAGGCTCGAGTGGAGCATAAACGCCAGCATAGACTGGTTGGGCCGAATGGCCTGTTTCTGTGCCGTGTATCCTATGTAAATAACTTCAAGATAAATCCTGATGTGACCTCTCGGTGCCCCTTACCTAGTACTGATTGTGAGCAGTAGAACGTTCAGAGGTGAAATGCGCCCAGGTTTGCTGATCCCAACTCTCCATCTTGTGTGGGCGGGGGAGTTTATACGTTGAGGGAGCCCCGGGGGCACGGGCCCATTAGCTGGGCTGGTGATGCTGCTTAATTAACAATTTCATTTTCCCTTCATTGCTCTAGGCCCAAGCCTGCCAAAGAACGATGTGATTGTAGCCGTAAACTGGACCGGCGTTTACTTTGTTGATGAACAGGAGCAAGTCCTTCTGGAACTTTCCTTCCCAGAAATCACTGCCGTTACGAGCAGCAAGTAAGTACTGGGCTGGAATCTATAAGCAGGCGGCCAAAAATTTAGAATTAAAGTAAAATGTAAGTTTTTTTAAATATTGGGTATTGCAACTTTGGTGGGGTGGGAATAACTGGATGGCACAGTGGATTAGGCCCTGGCTTTTCACCCGTGGGACTTGGGTTCAAATCGACTACAAACTGATGGGATTAACATCTCTTGTTTGGCAGTAAGGGTGCCATGTGAATCATAGAATGATACAGCACAGAAGGAGGCCATTCGGCCCATCGTGCTTGTGCTGGCTCTTTGAAAGAGCGCTCCAATTAATCCCACTGCCCCCCCTGCTCTTTCCCCACAGCCCTGCAAATTGTTTTTCCTTTTCAAGTATTTATCCAATTCTCATTTGAATGTAGCTATTGAATCTGCTTCCACCGCCCTATCGGGCAGCGCACAACAACTTGTAGTACAGGAAACTTTGTGATATACGGGACCGGCGTGTTGCCGATCTATCAAAACTGCCGGACATACAAAGTTAATGTTGAAGCATACGGAGGTTTTCATCTCCGTATCTGACAACAAACACTGTTGCTTAGCAACAGCTTCTAAAGTGTCGGCTGCAGCTGCAAGCGTCTGTAGCTGAAGCTGTTGCTATAGCTACAGACCTTGCAGTGCTTGAATGGGGGGGAAAAAAAGAACGAGAACTAAAAAAACTTATAGAAAACGGCTCCTGATTTTTGCCGTTAGATCGAGTATTCCGGACATAAAACCTCCGGATAAACCAAAGTTTCCTGTAATTAGTTTTTTAACAGCACAGAAACAGGCCATTCAGACCAACTGGTCCATGCTCCACGCAAGCCTCCTCCCACCTCTCTTTATTTAACCCTAAACTCGAGCTTCCTCCCGTCTTTCCTCATCTAACTCTATCAGCAAATCCTTCTATTCCTTTCTCCCTCATGTACTTATCTAGCTTCCCCTTAAATGCATCGATGCTATTATTTTTATTTATTCGTTCATGGGATGTGGGCGTCGCTGGCAAGGCCGGCATTTATTGCCCACTGAGTGATTGCTGGGCTATTTCAGAGGGGCAGTTAAGAGTCAACCACATTGCTGTGGGTCTGGAGTCACATATAGGCCAGACCGGGTAAGGGCGGTAGATTTCCTTCCCTAAAGGACATTAGTGAACTAGATGAGTTTTTAACGACAATCGCCATTACTGACGCTAGCTTTTTATTCCAGATTTATTTTTAAATTTAATTAACTGAATTTAAATTCCCCAGCTGCCGTGGTGGGATTTGAACTCGTGTACTCCGGATCATTGGTTCAGGCCTCTGGTTTACTAATCCAGTCACATAACCACTATGCTACCGTATTCGCCTCAAGCACTCTCACATTCTCGCCACTCTCTGGGTAAAGAGTTCCTCCTGAATTCCCTATTGGATTTATTACTGTAAGAAGTCACACAACACCAGGTTATAGTCCAACAGCTTTATTTGAAATCACAAGCTTTCGGAGTGCTGCTCCTTCGTCAGGTGAAGTGGAGAAATGCATAAAGACACAGCTTATATAGTCAGAGAATAATGTCAGATGTTTACAGGTAATCTTGCCAACTGCCATTTATCACACCTCGGCAGAGAGATAATCACAGCAATCAAAGGTGTGAACGGTGTCCAAACAGGTCAGTCAGGAAAACATTACATCAAAGAACAATGAGGTGGGGTCACAAGGGGTCAAATATTGCAGATGCTGGGGTCTGTATGAAAAACAAAAAAACAGACCAAAAAACTGACTCTCTTATATTGGCCCCTAGTTCTAGTCTCGCCCGCAAGTGGAGACATCCTTGATCAGGTCACCCTCAGTCTTCCCTTTTCTAGAGAAAAGGGCCCCAGCCTGTTCAATATTTCCTGATAGGTATACCCTCTCAGTTCTGGAATCATTCTAGTCACAAAAACATTTTTCGCCCTCTCCAGTGCCTCGCTATCCTTTTTCTAATATGGAGACCAGATCTGTACTCGGTACTCCAAGTGTGGTCTAACTGATAGCAAAATACTGCAGATGCTGGAAATCCAAAATAGCAACAGAAAATGCTGGAAAAACTCAGCAGGCCAGGCAACATCCATGGAGAGAAATTAGAGTCAACGTTTCGGGTCAAAACCCTTTATCAAGACTAAAGAGGCACAGGGAATGAAATAGATTAAGAGGCCAGGTTGGTAGCGAACAAAAGAGAAGAGACATTAAGAGGTATTCAAAACGAGACAAGATGGTGATAGGACTAGTGGAGACAAAAGACGGCTCTAGATTAGGTGTGAAATGTGCTGGCAGAATGGGACACAGCTGCCATGTGGGAGAGAGAAAAAAAAAGGAAAGGAAAGGGGGGGGGAAAAAGGCCAAAACAAAGGTTTTGACCCAAAACACTGACTCTAATTTCTCTCCACGGATGTTGCCTGGCCTGCGTTTTTCCAGCATTTTCTGTTGTTGTGGTCTAACCAAGGTGTTTATCTAGCTTCCCCTTAAATTTGGGGTGAGTCTCAATCCTGTCCCTAGTGGGATTGGGCCAACAGCACAAAACTCATTGAGGCCCTCGTTGAAAGAAAGACTTGCATTTCTATAGCACCTTTCACGACCACCAGACGTCCAAAAGCGCTTCACAGCCAATGAAGCACTTTTTGAAGTGTAGTCACTGTTGTAATGTAGGAATTGTAGCAGCCAATTTGCACACAGCAAGCTCCCACAAACTGCAATGTTACAATGACCAGATAATCTGCTTTTTAGTGATGATTGAGGGATAAATATTGGCCAGGACACCAGGGAGAACTCCCCCCCCCCCCCCCCCCCCCTCCTCGTCTTGAGCCCACAACCTTCTGACACAGAGGCAAGTACTTCATTGACTGTAAAGCGCTTTGAGACGTCCAGTGGTCATGAAAGGCACTATATAAATGCAAGTCTTTTAATAAATCCAATAGGGAATTCAATTAAACTTCTTTACCCAGAGAGTGGTTGAAACGCGGAACTCATTACCACAAGGGAGTAATTGTTGTGGGGCTGGAGGAGGTTAGGAGATGGGGAGGGGCGAGGCCACGGAGGGATTTGAGAACCAGGATGAGAATTTTAAAATCGGGGAGTTGCTTAACCCGGAGCCAATGTAGGTCAGCGAGCACAGGGGAGATGGTTTAATGGGACTTGGTACGAGTTAGATAGATTGTGAAAGCTTGAGGGGACAGCTTTAGTTTCATCTCTAATTTAAACTAGACTTTCACCAATTTTCAAAGAATACTGTATACCTGCCCATTCCAAATGCCTGCCTTAAAAACCATTCCTAATGCAATGAGGAACACCACTATTTGAGTGCTGAATTGAGTTGCCATTTAAGGTCTTGTAGTGGGGGTGGGGTGGCAGTGGAACAAAACTGATTCCAGGTAGCGGCAAGCGAATGTCCTGCAGGACAAGCCTACCTCTACTTTTTGGTTACTTTTTGGCAACGTCACGAAGATGAGCGTTAGGATCTCGGGCAAGGCATTGGCTGCCGGTGCCCCTGGGTTGGGAAAGGGAAAACTCAATCAACTTGATCCCTACCACGCTGGAAGTTCATTTGTGGTCATTGGTTGAGAACAGAATTAGTCTTGCCCACGATGCCCTTTGTAGTTGGCGTTCAGCCGAAGCTGCGACAATAATGGCTATTTAGGCGAGGTCCTCGATACCTGTGGAAGTGTTTAAACCTCCCCACACCCCACATTAAAATAAGAGACAACACATTCGGGAGAAGAGGGGAGAAAAACAAAAGCATCTTTGGACTTGGAGCGAGTTCGCAGGCCTGCCCTATTGAAGGGTGAGGGGAGAGGAGGAGGGGGGTGCAATAAAATATCAGAAAATGGTGTCACTGTACTGAAAAGTCTCCCCTGTTTTGGATTCCAGGGGAGGCAAAATGCAAGGACAGAGCTTCACACTGGCGACCATCAAAGGCGATGAATACACCTTCACCTCCAACAATGCAGAGGATATCCGGGACCTGGTGGTGACTTTTCTAGAGGGGCTGAGGAAGCGGTCAAAGTTTGTTGTAGCTCTCCAAGATAACCCTAACCCCGGTGAGTGAGAGCGAGCAGGAAGTAACATTGGGGGGGTTCTTGACTGTGTTGTGTTTTTGTAGTCAGTAATCCAGGGGTTCGTAGGATATTGTAAGCTCCCTGGGTGGCCTCTCGGACTAGATCTGGACCAGGAGATGGTCTGCGAATGTGCGAACTTTTTCATTTTGTTTGTGTCATTTTGGCACCAAGGCACTTTCTCTCTTGCCCTTTCCGCTCCCCACCCCTCATGAAAATCCTGCCGTCATTCTTAGAACACCTTTATTTTAATTACGGTTCTCTTTAGGTCTATGCTTCTTGATATGCCATCAATGACTCAAAGACAAGGATTCAACTGAAGGCTTTTAATCACTAAGAACATAGCCGTATAGCAGGTCTTCCCACATCGGGTTCGTCTGGTAGTAAATGACTCATACAGCTCCTGAGACCTTTTATATGGCAAAAGACAGGGGCGTAGCCAATACACACAATAGGAACAAAAGGGGGCGGTGTAAAATACAAGCAGGTAAAATACAAGCAGGTAAAACACATGGGTTGATGAAGGCATATTTCATCACACTTCTACCGAAGGGAAGATGGTTTTCCTCTTTGAACTCCAGTGACCTACCAAGTCTGAGGTGTGGAAGATGAGGACAAAACTAAATGTGAGGGGAATATAATGATCCATGCAGACCCTCCCCACACACACTTTCCACCAAGTGCCATCTGACTCCGAGGCCAGTTGACCTAACCAGTCTCATCCAATGGCTCTTTGGAAATTGGTCACTTGTGGCTTGTGGAGCCCTCCCATGTGTTTGCACCTTCCCTTCGCTTCACCTCCAGGGGAAATGCTTTAGGAACATAAGCACATAGGAACAGGAATTTTTAAATTTATTATTATTCATTTATGGGATGTGGGCATCGCTGGCAAGGCTGGCATTTATTGCCCCATCCCTAATCGCCCTGGAGAAGGTGGTGGTGAGCTGCCTCCTTGAACCGCTGCAGTCCGTGTGGTGAAGGTACCCCCACAGTGAGTATACTTCCTTGTAGTGGTTTGGTACAACTGAGGGGCAGTTAAGAGTCAAACACATGCTGTGGGTCTGAAGTCACATATAGGCCAGACCGGGTAAGGTCAGCAGATTTCCTTCCCTAAAGGACATTAGTGAACCAGATGGGTTTTTACGACAATCCAATAGTTTCGTGGTCACCAGTACTGATACTAGCTTTTTATTCCAGATTTATTTAATTACCTGAATTTAAATTCTCCAGCTGCCGTAGTGGGATTTGAACTCGCGCCTCTGGATCATTAGTCCAGGGCTCTAGATTACTAGTCCAGTAACAGGAATAGGCCGTTCAGCCTGTTGCGCCATTCAATTACATTGTGGCTGACCTGTATCTCCGCTCCACTTACCCGCCTTGTTTCCAGATCCCTTGCCTAACAAAAGTCTGCCGACCGCTCAGTTGTGAAATTTTCAATTGACCCCCAGCGTCAACAACTTTCCCCAGCGCGCGGGTGGCGGAGGTCGGTAACTTTGCTTAAGAACCTTCCTGTTGGGTGTCACTTCCAAGAGTCTCAACGCCACATCGGAGGTGAGGTGTTGGATTTTCATTGAGGAGGTGGGACGACAACTTTCGGGGTTGTAGTCCCGCCTCCATTGAGTTGTAGCCAGCCCACGCGATTTTCACATGATTGACCTTGTCGAGCCCGCCCAGCGGGCTCAGCAGGCCAATTAAGGGCCACCCGGCAACAGGTGACGTCACAGATTGACATTTCATCTGTCAAGAGATTTTGACAGATGAAATATCAGTGTTTCACAGCTGTTTGAAGCTGTCAAACACTGACAATCTGTACTCCAGGTTAATTCCTTCCTCTCAGGATGATTGAGATCTCCCTGGAACAGAAAGCTGAATGCTGCAGATTATGACAGCTCGCGGCCATTCTGCTTTCTGTGCCGGTGAGATGAGGAACTCCCGAGACCTGAAGGAAGAAAGGCTGTAAAGGTAAGTAAAACTTCTTTCGACACTTTACACACACCAAACACACTTACCTCTGCACTCATGCACCCATCACCTACCTGAACGCCGGACATCTCGACCCCTCCAAGCCCGACAGTCCGCCTCGCTAACTTGGCGTGGTTTGGAGCCGTCTGGAATCCCACATTCAGGAATAAAAATAGGGATTAGGCTAAAAACTGCCTGCTAACTACTTGTTAACAGGCAGTTAATTGGCACTAATCCCCCCGCCTCGGGGAGGCGGGTGCCAGCACAGGTCGGGTACCCGCCTCCTTTAAAACTGGCATGGAGGCGGGTTGGGGGCGGGATGGGTTCGTGCCCCCCCCCCCCGATTTGAAGATTTTAAACCCCCCGCACGCCTCCAATCCCGCCTCCACGTCCCAATGAAAATCCTGCCCGAGGCCTCTGATCTCCGTTCGGGGTGGTGGGGACGCTGACGGTCTGTTCGGGGTGGGGACGCTGACGGTCTGTTCGGGGTGGAGATGTTGACAGTCTGTTCTCTTTTGCGCAGTCGGCGATGACTTGACGTTCCTCAGCTTCATGAAGGGGGACCTGATCATTCTGGATCATGACACCGGGGAGCAGGTGATGAGCTGTGGCTGGGGTCACGGGACGAATGAAAGGACCAAGCAGACAGGCGACTTCCCAACTGACTGTGTCTACGTCTTACCGACAGTCACCAAGCCAGCGGCTGAGATTGTGGTAAATTGTTTTTTTGCGGTACTAACGTGTTAGCTTTTGACACAGAAGAAAGAATGAATTTACATTAGTGCCTTATCGGGTCCTCTGGACGTACCAAATTGCTTCGTGTTACTTTTGAAGTACGGTCCCTGTTATGCAGGCAAATGTGGCAACCAATTTGCACACTGCAAGGTCCTACAAACCGCAAATGAGTTGACTGACGGTTGATCTATTTTTTGGTGGTGTTGATCAAGGGAGGAATGTTGGCCAGGACACGGGGAGACCTCGCTGCTCTTCAAATAGTGCCGTGAAATCTGACGTCCACAGAAGCAGACAACCTTGACGCAACATCTGAAAGGATGATGCTTCTCAACAATGCAGCACTGCCCTGAAGCTTGAGCCTAGCTCGGGTGCTAGGTTCTGGTGCTAAGTTCTCGCTCTGTCTCTGGCCCACTCTGTCTCTGTTGTTACTGGCTCATGATTGGGAGTGGGAATGTGGGCTGATTTTCCTCTTCCCTTGCCTGGAGGCACTGAAGCCAGTGATAGTGACCATCCCCCACCCAACTCCTGCCCTCAGAACAGAGGGGAGATTGACCCTGAAAACTTGCAGCACAGAGACACGACTTGGCTGTGATTCCACCACAGGTGAATAGGATATTGATCATGGCCCAGGCTCACAAAGACCTGCCCTCGTATCCCAGAGCATTAGGATGTATAATCGACGACACCACCGCCAAGTGTCTTTCTGGCCATTCATGCACTTGTTGTTTGTGGGATCTTGCTGTGTGCCAAATTAGCTGCCGTGTTCGCCCAAATAAATGAATTCACTTCAAAAGTAATCCATTGGTTGTAAAAAGACCTGAGGATGTGATGTGATGCGGTGCTATAGCAAGGCAAGTTCTATTTTTTGTTTCTATCTTTTTTCCCAGTACTTAAATCAACTGGACTTCCTCAAGAGGTGAGCTTAGATGTTGACAATTATGTCTCCTTTTTTTGCACTTCCAGCAAGGTAATACTTGACAATAGGAAATCTAGCTGTGATTCTCTTCCCCCACCCCTCCTATCCCCACTACCCCTGCTTGGCAATGCTGAGTCCAATTTTAATGCCCCACGGTAACTACACTTCAAAAATACTTCATTGGCTGTAAAGCGCTTTGGGACGTCCTGTTGTCGTGATATGTGCTGTACCAATGCAAGTCTTTTTCGTTGCTGCCCTGGCTAAGATCTAAACTGGGTGCAAATTGGGGATGGAACTACGGACCTTGCTTGCCTGGTTTAATGCTCAGTCCCTGAGCCATCTGCATCATGGAATCTTGCAGCATGGAAGGGGGCCATTCGGCCCACCGTGCCTGTGCCAGTTCTTTTGAAAGAGCTGTCCTTTTGGCCTCGCTCTTTCCCCGTAGCCCTGCAAATTATTCCTTTTTTAATTATACATCCAATTCCCTTTTGAAAGTTAACTGCTTCCATTAACTGCTTCCACCACCCTTTCAGACAGCGCATTCCAAATCCTCATACCTCGCTGCGTAAAACAAAATGCTCTTCATCCACCCTCTGGTTCTTTTGCTGATGATCTTAAATGTGTGTCCTTTGGTTACCGAACCTCCTGCCATTGGAAGCAAGTATCTCCTTGTTTCTCCTTTATTTACTCCATCAAAATCCTTCATAAATTTTGCACGCCTCTTTCAAATCTTCCCTTAACCTTCTCTGCTCCCAAGAAGAAGGGTCCTAGCAAGTAAATTCTTCTTTATAATAATAGAAAACGCTGGAAAAACTCAGCAGGTCAGGCAGCATCCATGGAGAGTGGAATGGAGTCAACGTTTGAGGTCTGGGACCCTTCGTCTTCGATCTGAAACGTTAACTCTGTTTCTCTCCACAGATGCTGCCTGGCCTGCTGAGTTTTTCCAGCGTTTTCTGTTGTTATTTCGGATTTCCAGCATCCGCAGTATTTTACTATCGTAAATTCTTCTTTACTTGTCTTCCAGTGCTTGGTTACCATGACACCAGGTCAGAGACAAGAAGCCATCAAGACATCCCAACTGTCCATAGCCGATTTGGAGGAGAAGGTTAAGCCTTACACCCTGGAAGAGTTCTCGTATGACTACTTCAGGTAGGGTCATCTTGTGTGACAACATGGACAAAGTCGGGGGGAAGAGGGGAGGAAGAGAAGAGCGAAAGAAGTTGGTGACATCCCATGGCACTGCTTAATTTTTTTTTTATTAAGTGTTTCGTAAAATTTTTCCTGAGATTTTTCTTAAAATTCTAGGCCACCTCCGAAGCACACCTTGAGCCGAGTGATGATCACAAAGAATCGTGGGAAAGACAAAATGTGGTCTTGTACCCGGGAGCCGATTAAGCAGCCTCTCCTGAAGAAGCTGTTGAATAATGAGGAGCTGTCTCAAGAATCCTGCCTGGTGTTTATAGATATCCTTTCGCGTTTCCTAGGGAATGGAATTTCAGTTGTGAAAACTGAGCTGTTTAAGAAATACTGACCCAGTACAAAAGTAAAAACATTATTTACTTGTGGGTTCAGTGATCAACTGAGCTTGTTCATTTTGTGTCCAGTTCTGGGCACCACACTTCAGGAAGAATGCCAAGGCCTTGGTAGCGGATGCAGAGGAGATTTACTAGAATAGTACCGGGGATAAGGTGACGTAATAAAACTCACTACGCACTTAGTTTGAGCATAAAGCAAGGCTTTAATCAGCTTGTTTCAGAACATGGAGGTCTAGTTGTATTTCACTAGTACCTTGTCTTACAAAATGTCCCCTGGGCAAGCTGGGCCCACGCCCGAGTATTTATACTCCTTGGACGGCGCCACCAGCTGGCCGTCCAGCGTTATTTCACGGGTAGTTTCTTGATGAATGATGAGATTTATAACATTAGGGACTTCAGTTACGTAGCGAGACTAGAGAAGTTGCAATTGTTCTCCTTAGAGCAGAGATGGTTAAAGGGAGATTTGATAGAGGGGCTCAAAATGATGAGGGGGTTTTGATAAAGTAGATGGGGAGAAACGGTTCCAACTGGCAGGAGGGCCGGTAACCAGAGGACCCAGATTTAAGATAATTGGAAAAAGAACCAGGGGTGAAAGGAGGTGAAATGTTTTTATGCAGCGAGTTATGATCTAGAATTAATTGCCTGAAAGGGTGGTGGCAGCAGATTAAAGAGTAACTTTTTCAAAATGGAATTGGATATATAAGGAAAGGGAAAGAGCAGGGGAATAAGACTAATTGGATAGCTCTTTCAAAGAGCTGGCACAGGCAAGATGGGCCGAATGGCCTCCTTTGGATGAGACGTTAAACCGAGGCCCCGTCTGCCCCCTCAGGTGGATGTAAAAGATCCCATGGCACTATTTGAGGTAGAGCAGGGAAGTTCTCCCCGGTGTCCTGGCCAATATTTATCCCTCAACCAACATCACTAAACACAAATTATCTGGTCATTATCACGTTGCTGTTTGCTGTGTGCCAATTGGCTGCCGCGTTTCCTACATTACAACAGGGACTATACTTCAAACGGACCTCATTGGCTGTAAAGTGCTTTGGGACGTCCTGAGGCTGTGAAATGCGCTGTATAAACGCAAGTTGTGTCTGTCATTGCCTTGACTCCGAGCCAGCACCTATCATGAAGTACATGGGTGACTACCCCTCCAAGCGCACGCGCACGGTGAACGAACTGACTGACCAGATATTCGAAGGTTCCTTGAAGGGGGAGCCGATGAAGGATGAGATTTATTGCCAGGTCCTTAAACAGCTCACCGATAACCACGTGAAGTAAGTCCAATCAACAAATTGACTGCTTTTTGGTGAATTGAGAACAGTCTGGAGTTGCATGTAATATAATAAAGACTAATAAAATATAAAAGCTAGTGTCAACAATGGTGACCATGAAACTACTGGATTGTCATAAAAACCCATCTGATTCACTAATGGCCTTTAGGGAAGGAAATCTGCCGTCCTTACCCGGTCTGGCCTATATGTGACTCCAGACTCGCAACAGTGTGGTTGACTCTTAGCTGTCCCTCTGAAATGGCCTAGCAACCCATTCAGTTGTACCCAAACCTGCTATGACAAAGTCACTGTGGGAGTACCTTCACCGCACTGACTGCAGCAGTTCAAAAAGGCAGCTCATCACCACCTTCTCGAGGGCAATTAGGGATGGTCAATAAATGCTGGCCTTGCCAGCAACGCTCACAGCCCATGAATTAATTTTTAAAAAAAGTTATATTTGGTTAGACCACACTTGGAGTACTGTGTACAGTTCTGGTCGCCATATTGTTAAAAGCGTATAGAGGTACTGGAGAGAATGCAAAAAAGACTTGCAAGAATGATACCAGAAATGCGAGGGTATACATATCAGGAAAGGACGAACAGGCTGGGGCTCTTTTTTCTTGAAAAGTGAAGGCTGAGGGGGGGGACCTAATAGAGGTCTTTAAAATTATGAAAGGTTTTGATAGAGTGGATACAGAGAGAGTGTTTCCACTTGTGGGGAAGAGCAAAACTAGAGGCCATCAATATAAGATAGCCACCAAGGAATCCAATAGGGAATTCAGAAGAAACTTCTTTACCCAGAGAGTGGTGAGAATGTGGAACTCGCTACCACAGGGAGTGGTTGAAGCGAATAGTATCGATGCATTTAAGGGGAGGCTAGACAAGCATCTGAGGGAGAAGGGAATAGAGGGTTATGCTGATAGTTAGATGAGGAAAGACGGGAGGAGGCTCGAGTGGAGCATAAACACCGGCATGGACTGGTTGGGCCGAATGACCTGTTTCTGTGCTCTATATTCTATGTATATTTGCAATCTGCATCAATGAAATGTATTCAAATTTTTGCTGATGATACAAAGATTGGTGGGAATGTAAGTTGTGAGGAGGATGCAAGGAGGCTTCAAGGGGATATAGACAGGCTAAGTGAGTGAGCAAGAACATGGCAAACGGAATATAATGTGGAGAAATGTGAAGTTATCCACTTTGGTAGAAAAGCAGAGTCTTTTTTAAATGGTGAGAGATTGGGAAATGTTGGTGTTCAGAGGGACCTGGGTGTCCTTGTACACGAATCACTGAAAGTTAACATGCAGGTACAGCAAACAATTAGGAAAGCAAATGCTATGTTGGCCTTTATTACAAGAGGATTTGAGTACAAGAGTAAAGACGTCTTACTGCAACTATATAGGACCCTGGTGAGACCACACCTGGAGTACTGTGTACAGTTTTGGTCTCCTTACCTAAGGAAGGATATATTTGCCATAGAGGGAGTGCAACGAAGGTTCACCAGACTGATTCCTGGGATGGGGGGATTGTCCTATGAGGAGAGATTGAGTAGACTAGGCCTATATTCTCTAGAGTTTAGAAGAATGAGAGGGGATCTCATTGAAACATACAAAATTCTTACAGGTCTTGACAGGGTAGATGCAGGGAGGATGTTTCCCCTGGCTGGGGAGTCTAGAACCAGGGGTCACAGTCTCAGAATAAGGGGTCAGCCATTTCGGACTGAGATGAGAAGTTTCTTCACTCGGAGGGTGGTGAATCTTTGGAATTCTCTCCCCCAGAGGGCTGTGGAGGCTCAGTCGTTGAGTATATTCAAGACAGAGATCGATAGATTTTTGGATATTAAGGGATATGGGGATAGTGGAGATGAGGTAGAAGATCAGCCACAATCTTGTTGAATGGCGGAGCAGTTCCGAGGGGCTGAATGGCCTACTAATGTTCCTATGCTACAAAAAATGCTGGATTTGTGCATTTTCTTTTTGTAAATTGAAGTGAAATACATTGATCAAATTGAAGATAACATATTTGAAGTCAGATTGTTGTATTTACCCTATCCTTGGGTAAGAGACCTTTCAGTTGTATTTTTCTCTTCCTCGTTGCATCTTGTGCACCATCCCTGGTCAGTGTCCATGCTGGTTACCTACTTGATGCAGGAGTGTAATGATGGCTGCACGGCTTCAAAGAACGGTCAGGAATTGGAGAGAAAATAAATGCAAGAGGGGGATGTTAGGGAGTGATTTGTATGTGTAAAGGTAGTTGGTGATTGGAATGACTAAGAGTGGCTAGGAGGACATCCACACTTCCAGTGGGGATTGTGGCGGGAACGCTGGTAGCTTTCTCCAACCACGCAGGGCATTCCAACCCACGTTAGCTGCCCAACTTGCACCCGGAGTGAAACCTACCTGAGCAGAGAGTGGGGATTGACCCTGGGATCATCTTTGGAGATGAAGACTTGGCTCCAATAGTGAGGGGGGCGGAGAAGTTTAGCAGTCTGGAAATCTTGAAGAACTGGTTTCCCTCTGGTCCTGCTGAATTTAACAGCAGGACTTGATTAAGTGGAGTGGAGTTTGTTGGGCCGGGGGGATGCACTCCTCCTCCTGACCCACAAGTAGTAGTTGGAAAGGCACTTTGATGTTCCATCCAGCAGTCCTCTCCTCGCCTCTCCTCAGCTGCCGGGTTTCCTGAGGCCTGGGAAACCCGGCCGGTCAGTGTTAAAGCTGGAGCGGAGTACAGGAGCAAGGAAGTCTTGCTGCAGTTGTACAGGGCTGTGGTGAGACCACACCTTGAGTATTGTGTGCAGTTTAGGTCGCCTTATCTGAGGAAGGATGTTCTTGCCATGGAGGGAGTGCAGTGAAGATTCACCACACTGATACCTGGGATGGCAGGAATGACGTATGAGGAGAGATTGGGTTGATTAGGCTTATATTCGCTAGAGTTTAGAAGAATGAGAGGGGATCTCATTGAAACTTATAAAATTCTAACAGGACTAGACAGACTAGATGCAGGAAGGATGTTCCTGGTGGCGGGGGAGTCCAGAACCAGGGGTCACAGTCTAAGGATAAGAGGACTTAGGACTGAGATGAGAAATTTCTTCACCCAGAGAGTGGTGAACCTGTGGAATTCTCTACCACAGAAGGCAGTTGAGGCCAATTCATTAAATATATTCAAGAAGGAGTTGGATATATTTCTTAAGGCTAAAGGGATCAAGGGATATGGGAAGAAAGCAGGGACAGGGTACTGAATTTGGATGATCAGTCATGATCTCATTAAATGGCGGAGCAGGCTCGAGGGGCCGAATGGCCTACTCCTGCTCCTATCTTCTATGTTTCTGCTAGAATCTTGGGCACACAGCCCCACGTAAATATTTACATGAGGGACCCACCGCTGAGAGAAGGTTGGTCACCCGCCACCTCCTCCCTCACCTCCGCTAAAACCGGAATTGGGTGGGTTGAGTCGGGTTTGACTTTATTAATACCCACCCGAGTTTTGGGGTTAAAATGACCCCCTTTATCTCCGAGCTGCTGGACAGTAGAAGGCCCTTCCTTCAACTATTGACTGCATTAATTTCAATCGCCACTCTTGAAGGGGCGTGTTTGCATTGGAAGGTTATTGACGCGGCTGTGTGTAAATAGGTCTTGTGATCCGGTCAGTTGCTGCATGACCTGATACGACCCTCGCCTGTTCCCTTCCCAAGTTGGTGCTGATTGTCCCCATTTTAGCTGCTGATGGTGACTTACCGATTTGGGTCCATTGCCTTTTCCGTTAGGTACAGCGAGGAAAAAGGCTGGGAGCTGCTCTGGCTGTGTACGGGACTCTTTCCACCCAGCAACGCCCTCTTGCCTCATGTCCAGAGATTCCTACAGTCGCGGAAAAGCCACATGCTCGCTCCTGACTGCATGCATCGACTCCAGAAAGCACTCCGGTAAGAACACTCCCTCTCATTGTAGACCCAAAGTCTTTCTCTTGTGATTTTGGTTAGGTAAAGTATGTTCCGTCCTCCTTTCTCCTCCCCCCCCCCACCCCCCCCCCCCCCCCCCCCCCCCCTCCCCCCTCCTGCTCCCACCCCCCCCCCCCCCCCCCCCCCCCCCTCTCCCATCCCGGGCAATATTTTTTCCCTCCACCAACGTCACTAAAACAGATGATCTGGTTATTATCACATTGCTCTCTGTGGGATCTTGCTGTGTGCAAATTGGCTGCCGTGTTTTCCTACATTATAACAGTGACTACACTTAAGTACTTCATTGGCTGTAAAGCGCCTTGGGACGTCCTGAGGTTGCAATATAAATGAGATTTACAGAGTTGCTCCTTCTTCTTCTGTTGACTATGTGCAGGAACGGCTCCAGGAAGTATCCACCTCACCTTGTAGAAGTGGAGGCTATTCAGCACAAAACCACTCAGATATTCCACAAAGTCTACTTCCCTGATGATACAGACGAGGTAAGTGAAGGATGGTATACCCTGTGTAAAAGTAGAAGTATTGTACCCATCAGGAAAGGATGAACAGGCTGGGTCTCTTTCTCTCCTGAAAAGAGAAGGCTGAGGGGTGCCCTAATAGAGGTCTTTAAAATTATGAAAGGTTTTGATAGAATCGAGATGATCTTATTGAACGGCGGAGCAGGCTCGAGGGGCCACATGACCTCCTGCTCCTACATCTTATGTTATGTACACAAAGAGAATGTTTCCACTTGTGGGGGAAGAGCATAACTAGAGGCCATCAATATAAGATAGTCACCAAGAAATCCAATAGGGAATTCAGAAGAAACTTCTTTACCCAGAGAGTGGCGAGAATGTGGAACTCGCTACCACAGGGAGTGGTTGAAGCGAATAGTATAGATTCATTTAAGGGGAGGCTGGACAAGCATCTGAGGGAGAAGGGAATAGAGGGTTATGCTGATAGATTTAGATGAGGAAAGACGGGAGGAGGCTCGAGTGGAGCATAAACACCGGCATGGACTGGTTGGGCCGAATGGCCTGTTTCTGT
Source organism: Somniosus microcephalus (assembly GCF_052327205.1). NCBI lineage: Eukaryota > Metazoa > Chordata > Chondrichthyes > Squaliformes > Somniosidae > Somniosus > Somniosus microcephalus. Next base: position 225,753,933 of record NC_140996.1, on the reverse strand, counting down.
GCTGTATATCATGTGTAATCCTGTGTAATTGTATTAAATAGCGTACAAGAGTGTAACATCCCCAGTGCCTGTATTTTTTTATAATATGGAGACTAGAACTGTGCACTGCTCTTGAGTGTAAATTTAAGATAAGAAGTGAAAATGTAAATACTGCAATGCCACGAGCAGTACAAAATCTCACGACCCGGAGCCCTAAAGCGTGATCATTCCAATCCACAGGCCTTTGAGGTGGAGTCGAGCACCAAGGCTAAAGATTTCTGCCAGAATATCTCGGCCAGACTGCTGCTGAAGTCTCCCGACGGGTTCAGCTTATTTGTCAAGATCTCTGACAAGGTAATGGGCTTCTGAGGCGACGGTGAGGAAGTATGTGTACGAAACGAAACAAAACACTTGGAGATGCTGGAAGTTTGAAGCGGGTCTGTGGGCATCTGAAGAGCAAAGATGGGTTAATGCACGGGGCATGGGGTAGGGACTAGAAAGCCCCACTTGTAGGACTGACTGCAGTTTGTAACAAGACCTGCCAACTGGCCTAACCCAAGGGTCCCAACAACACTGTATTTATATTGAGCCCCTCAATTAGTAGAACGTTGTGTTTTACTAGGAGGAGGGAGAAGGGAGGGCATGGTTGAAGAAAGAAGCTTTAAGACATTTAACCTGAAGCAAGAGGGAGGTAGCCAGGCTAGCAGTTTATCCCAGATGTTCAAACCTGCTCATCCACATTAATCTCAAATTTCGTGCAACTGATGCACCGAGACCATGTCCCCTGGTAGTTTTGATCAGAATGCTTGTACTTTGACCTTTTCTCTTGGATTTTAGATTTGCGCTGCTCCATAGTCTGAGATGCCCCAACTGTACCTGGCCCCAACCTTTCCATGACAGTGAGGCGATGTGCTGCCCTCCGGATGGCCGGAACAGTTGCCGTTGTGTGAAAACGTGGGCATTTGTCGAGCAACAGGAGCAGGCCATTCAGCCCCTCAAAGCCTGATTGACCTGAGATCATGGCTGGATCTGGATCTTAACTCCATTCACCTGCCTTGACTCCTTTTATATACCCTTGTCTATTGATCTCGGATTTAAAATTATTAATTGATGACAGGCCACTTGTGGTATTTCAGGCGCTCGACCGTTTGTACAGCCGGTTCCTCCTCAATAACCCCTCCGAGGATGGTAAGAGTGTCCTTCTCTCCTCTCCTGCCACTCCGAGTTACTTCACTCTCGTAGCCTTTGGAAATTATTAATTGATCATCTGTTTTTTGGGGGCGAGAGTTCCACACTTCTACCACCCTTTGTGTGAAGGAGTGTTTCCTAACCCCTCTCCTGAATGGCCTGGCTCTGATTTTTAAGGTTATGTCCCCTTGTCTTAGGAAAACATTCCGCAGGTAGCAATTTCCCGAGAGTGTTCTCTTTCTCCTCCCCCCCCGCCCCCCACAGCTTCGCCAGAAGATTGTAATAAGCCACGGGAGAACAACATCCAGGGCTATCCACCGATCTTACACTGAAGTTACGACGTGAGATTGTGAGAACCGCCCCAGACGTTCTACCTGTCCTGAGTACTTTGAACCTAAAATGGTGGCTCTCTACTGCCATGTTAGAGTAAACAAAGCAAGATCTCTGTGCACTCTTCTCTCCCCACCCCCCAGTCTTGGCTACGGCTCCAGATCCAAACCCCCTTGTTTGGGTCCCTGATTCTGTTGCTCTGGGCCGTGTGAGGATTGGATTCAATTCAATTCAATTTTATTTGTCATATATGCAGCAGATGTGTGTACTGCACAATGAAATGTTAATTTTTACGAGTCCTCCCAACATTGCAATAAATATGGCATAACAATGATAAAATACTAATAGAAATACAGTAATAATAAATAAAACAACAGTAATAAATTATACGTTCATGAGTCTTATGGCCTGGGGGTAGAAGCTGTTTCGAAACCTGCTGGTACGAGACCGTATGCTTCGGTATCTCTTGGGACGGGAGCAGGGTGAAGAGGTTGTGGCTGGGGTGACTCGCGTCTTTGATGATTCTCAGGGCCTTCCCCCGGCACACCTCTGGGTAGATATCCTGCACAGCAGGTAGTTTAATTCCTATAGTATGTTGTGCAGCTTTCGCCACCATCTGTAGAGCCTTGCGGTCTGTGGCGGTGCAGTTGCCATACCAGGTAGTGATGCAGCCAGACAGGATACTCTCTGGTGCACCGGTAGAAGTTGGTGAGAATCTGGGGGGGCCATTCCAAATTTCTTCAGTCTCCTGAGGAAGAACAGGCGTTGGCATGCCTTCTTCGTTACAACGTCGATGTGATGAATACACCCAGGAATTTGAAGCTGCTGACCCTCTCCACCTCCGCCCCTTTGATGTAGATTGGGGTGTGTCCCTCCCCCTACCGCTTCCTGTAGTCCACGATCATCTCCTTTGTTTTGCTGATGTTGAGGGAGAGGTTGTTGTACTTGCACCATTCTGCTAGAGCTCTTACCTCCTCCCTGTAGCCTGTCTCGTCGCCATCTGTGATCAGGCCTACAACGGTAGTGTCATCAGTAAACTTGATGATGGAGTTGGAGTTGTGCGTGGCCACACAATCGTGAGTAAACAGGGAGTACAGCAGGGGGCTGAGCACGCAACCCTGGGGAGCTTCCGTGTTCAGGATCAGTGTTGAGGTGTTACTGCCTATTTTCACCACTTGGGGTCTGCCCATCAGGAAGTCCAGGATCCAGTTGCATAGGGAAGTGTTAAGTCCTAGCTCACTGAGCTTGTTGACAAGCTTGGAGGGGATAATGGTATTGAATGCTGAACTATAATCAATGAACAACATTCTCACATAGGTGTTCCTCTTATCCAGGTGTGATAAGGCAGTGTGTAGTACAGTGGCGATGGCATCATCCCTAGATCTTTTTGGGCGGTAAGCAAATTGGAGTGGGTCCAGTGTGTCAGTTAGTAAGGAGTTGATGTGGGTTTTGACCAGCCTCTCAAAGCACTTCATGATGACAGAAGTAAGTGCTATGGGGCGGTAAGGAAATTCGTGCTGCGTGTGAGGAAACGGCTGCTAATGGTGACCATGTTGATTTGTCAGGTGATCAGCGTTCCGGAAGGAGACTTCTTCTTTGACTTTGTGCGACATCTCACTGACTGGATCAAAAAAGCTCGGCCGGTGAAAGACGGTAAAGAATGAAATAGAATTTGGCTGTTTAACCCGTCGTGTTTTAGTTTGTAAAACCTATCCTGGGGGGGTGTGTATTCCTCTTTTCGTGCTTTGGTCCCTGTTAATCTGGAGATTTAAGGGGCTGTTTTTCTTGGTGCAAATTGATCATTTGAGGGGGAGGAAGGGCGAGCGTGCCGGGGGGGGGGGGGGGTGGGGGGCTTGCTTGCTGGCCGGCCATGCATATTGTGATTATCTGGCCATTGAAATCAATGGATGGAGACTCGCCGAGAGGGGTGGGATTTCCCTGTGATTTCCCGATTTGTAGATGAGGTTCCACGCTAGCAGGATTTACTTAGCAAATTGGGCCATGGGTTAATGGCAGCACAGCAAATGTCAAAGTAAGAAAGAAAGCTTGGCTTTCTATAGCACCTTTCATGACCTCGGAACATCCCAAAGCACTTTACAACCAGTGACGAAATTCACTGTTTGTAACGTCGGAAAGGGACAGAGTCTAACGGGAGCAGTGCAGCAGAGAATAAGGCCAAAGCAGGGAATAATGGTTAAAAAATGTAAATTAAAGGCTCTTTATCTATCCGAATGCTTGAAGCATTCGTAACACGATAGACGAACTAGTAGCACAAATAGAGTAAATGGGTTTGATCTAATAGCCATTACAGAGACGTGGGGGTCGATTTTCCTGGAGCCGTCAGGCGGGGTTTCAGGCATGTGGGGGGGGGGGGGGAAATCCTGAAATCGGGGGTCCCGTCCAAAACCCGCCTCCACGTAAGTTTCAGGGGAGGCGGGTACCCGCCCCGCACTGGGGCCTGCCGACCCGAGGCAGGAAGGGATTAGTGCCAATTAACTGCCTGTTAACGGGCAGTGTTTAGCCTAATCCCTATTTTGAGGGGTGTCGTGTGGGATTCCCGACGTCGGGTTGGAGCAGGCGGGCCGTCTGGTTGAAGGAATCGGAGGGGTTGCGATGTCGGTGTTCAGGTGAGTGATGGGTGCATGAGTGCAAAGGTAAGTGTGTTTGGTGTGTCTAAAGTGTGTAAAGAAGTTTAAATTACCTGTACTTACCTTAACAGCCTTTCTTCCTCTAGGTTTCGGGAGTCCATCACTCAGCCGGCACTGAAAGCAAAATGGCTGCGAGCTGTCAAAAGTGACAGCCTTCAGCTTTCATTGCCGGTGAGACTTCTAACTGAGCTTGTGTAGAAGGACTCGGGTTAGAAGTCAGACTGTCAGTGTTTGGCAGCTTCAAACAGCTGTGAAACACTGATATTTCATCTGTCAAGACCTCTTGACAGATGAAATTTCAATCTGTGACGTCACCTGTTGCCGGGTGGCCCTTAATTGGCCTGCTGAGCCCGCTGGGTGGGCTTAACAAGGTCAATCAAGGGAAAATCGCGTGGATTGGCCGAACGTCGATGTAGGCGGGACTAAAACCCGACAGTTGTAGTCCCGCCTCCTTCCCGACAGCTTTATGAAAATCTACCCCGTGGTTGTAAGGTGGCCAAGATTAGGAACTAAATGTTCCAGGGTACTTGATGTTTTGAAAATACAGGCAGAATGGAAAAGGAGGGGGAGTAGCCCTGATAATTTAAGGATAAGGGCTAAACCATTTAGGACAGAGATGAGGGGGAATTTCTTCACTCAGAGAGTGGTGAACCTGTGGAACTCATTGCCACAGAGGGCAGTGTACGCCAGCTCATTAAATATATTTAAGAGGGAATTAGATATATTTCTACGGGCAAAAGGGGTTAAGGGTTACGGAGAGAAGGCGGGGACGGGATACTGAATTAAAGGATCAGCCATGATCTCATCGAATGGCGGAGCAGGCACGAAGGGCCGAATGGCCTACTCCTGCTCCTATCTTCTATGTATCTATCTATGTATAATAAAGGATGACATGAGGACAGTAGAGAGAAAGGATCTCGGCTCGGAAGATCAGGAAGTAGAATCAGTATGGGTGGAGATGAGGAATGATAAGGGGCAGAAAACACTGGTGGGAGTAGTATATAGGCCCTCTAACAGTAACCATACCATTGGACAGAATATTAATCAAGAAATAGTAGAAGTTTGCAACAAAGGTAATGCAATAATCATGGGGGACTTTAATCTTCATATAGACTGGACAAATCAAATTGGCAAAGGTAGTCTTGAGGACGAACTCATGGAATGCATTCAGGACAGTTTCCTAGAACAATACGTCATGGAACCAACCAGGGAACAGGCTGTTTTAGATCTTAGGCTGACCAAAAAATTGATTAAAAGGGGAAAATTAGAATGAGAGAAAGTTAGCAAGAAATCTAAAAGCAGTATGTAAGAGCTTCTACAAGTATGTAAAAAGGGAGAGAGTAGCAAAAGTAAACGTTGGTTCCTTAGAGGCTAAGACAGGAGAAATTATTATGGGGAATAAGAAAATGGCAGAAACATTAAACAAATATTGTATCTGTCTTCACAGTAGAAGACACAAAAAGCATACCAAAACTGGTGGGGAACCAAGGGTCTAATGAGGGTGAGGAACTCAATGTAATTAATATAAGTAGAGAAACTAATGGGACTAAAAGCCGACAAATCCCCTGGACCTGAAGGCCTACATCCTAGGGTTCTAAAAGAGGTGGCTGAAGAAATAGTGGATGCATTGGTTTTGATCTTCCAAAATTCCCTAGATTCTAGAACGGTCCCAGCGGATTGGAAGGTCTCAAATGTAACATCACTATTCAAAAAAGGAGGGAGAGAAAAAACGGGGAACTACAGGCCAGTTAGCCTGACATCAGTCATTGGGAAAATGCTGGAATCCATTGTTAAGGAAGTGGTATCAGAGCACTTAGAAAATCATAACATGGTTAGGCAGAGTCAGCATGGTTTTATGAAAGGGAAATCGTGTTTGACAAATTTATTAGAGTTTTTTGAGGATGTAACTAGCAGGGTGGATAAAGGGGAACCAGTGGATGTAGTATATTTGGATTTCCAAAGGGCATTCGATGAGATGCCACAAAAGGTTATTACACAAGATTAGGGCTCATGGGGTTCGGGGTAATATGATAGCATGGATGGAGGATTGATTAACTGACAGAAAATAGAGAGTAGGGATAAACGGATCTTTTTCAGGTTGGCAGGCTGTAACTAGTGGGGTGCCGCAAGGATCAGTGTTGGGGCCGCAGCTATTTACAATCTATATTAATGACCTAGATGAAGGGGCTGAGTGTAATGTAGCCAAGTTTGCTGATGATACAAAGCTAGGTGGGACAGTAAGCTGTGAGGAGAACAGAGTCTGCAAAGGGATATAGATAGACTGAGTGAGTGGGCAGTAAGGTGGCAGATGGAGTATAATGTGGGGAAATGTGAGGTTATTCACTTTGGTCGGAAGAATAGAAAACCAGAATATTTTTTAAATGGTGAGAAACTTTTAAATGTTGGTGTTGAGAGAGATTTGGGTGTCCTTGTGCAAGAAACACAGAAAGCTAGCATGCAGGTACAGCAAGCAATAAGGAAGGCAAATGGCATGTTGGCCTTTATTGCAAGGGGGTTGGAGTATAAGAGTAAGGAAGTCTTGCTACAATTGTACAGGGCCTTGGTGAGACCACACCTGGAGCATTGTGCACAGTTTTGGTCTCCTTATCTAAGAAGGATATACTTGCCTTGGAGGCGGTGCAACGAAGGTTCACTAGATTGATACCTGGGATGAGAGGGCTGTCCTATGAGGAGAGATTGTGTAGAATGGACTGATGCACTCGAGTTTAGAAGAATGAGGTGTGATCTCATTGAAACATACAAGATTCTGAAGGGGATTGACAGGGTAGATGCTGAGAGGTTGTTTCCCCTGGCTGGAGTGTCTAGAACTAGGGGGCATCGTCTCAGGATAAGGGGTAGGCCATTTTAAGACAGAGATGTGGAGGAATTTCTTCACCCAGAGGGCTGTGAATGCTGAGTCTTTGAGTATATTCAAGGCTGAAATAGATAGATTTTTGGACACTCGGGGAATCAAGGAATATGGAGATCGAGCGGGAAAGTGGAGTTGAGGTCAATGATCAGCCATGATCTTATTGAATGGTGGAGCAGGCTTGAGGGGCCGTATGGCCTACTCCTGCCTGTATTTCTTATGAAACACTGCAGCCAACTTTTGCACAGCAAGCTCCCACAAACAGCAATACAATAATGGACAGATCATCCGTTTTTAATGATGGTTGAGGGATAAACGTTGGCCCAGGACACCAGGGGATAACTCCCCTGCGCTTCTTCGAATTAGTGCCATGGGATCTTATACGTCCTCTTGAGAGAGCAGACGGGGCCTCGGTTTAACTTCTCCTATGAAAGACTACACTTCCTCGGTACTGCACTGGAGTGTCGGCCTAGATTTTTGGGCTCAAGTCTCTGGAGTGGGACTGTTGAACCCCACAACCTTCTGACTCGGAGGCGAGGGTGCTGCCCACTGAGCCACGGCTGACGCTGACACTGTCGAGTTGCAATCTGGTGTCGTGTGAGGAGACACAGATGTGTGCTAAATCATGCGGGAGTCCAGATGTCCGCCGGTACTTCAGAACAACACTGGGACTGGCGCAGAAGTTCTGATTCTCGCATGAAGCGGTGCTTTTGTTTAGTGGGTGTTGCCATCCAGTAGAGGAGCCTGCTTTCATATTGCAAGTTTTTTTTAGGATCATTAGTTCAGTCTGTTTGTAAAACAAAATGGAAGGTAACAAAAGGCAAGTGAGTTTTTGAATCTGTGTTTTCCAGGTGTAGTGCCTTCTCTGACCTACCAGGTTTTCTTCATGAAGAAACTATGGACGCATACAGTTCCTGGCAAAGACCAGATGGCGGACTCCATCTTTCATTATTATCAGGTAGAATGCTGACCTCAGTAGAATTTAACTTTCCGGACAAGGTTGAGACGTTGCACGCAATTCTGAAATGAAAAAGAATAGATTGAGTTGTAGGGTAAATTGGCCGATCCCTCACTCCCAAACCGAGGAGCATCAGGGCTGGTGTTGTAGCTGACGTTCCCCCCCCCCCCCCCCCCCCGCAAGCTGCACGGCTGCGCACCAATCGGGAGGTCCCGTGCTCACCGCTCGCCAGCTGTAACGCTGGAAAAGATGTCGCGCAGTAAATTTAAAGGGACCGCGCACCTAAAATAAAAATTGGAGGGACACATTGGTTGTAGCCCCAACCCCAGTGCCCATTGGGTGAACTTTAGGATCAGTGAGTTTGCCTTTCGATTCCCTGTAACCATTTACTCTGGCAAGTTTATAAAAGTGCATCGCACGTTGAACGATAAACCAATGATCCAATAGCCTGCTGTTAGCTATGCTCTGTGCAGTGTTACGTGTCTTAAATATTCAACAGACAGCTGACTGAGCAATTGGATAACACGGCAAGTATCCACACTGCCCACGTTGGACAGCTGGTTGATGTAATCTGCTGGGTTGGTGCAGCACTGATCATCTGTTCGTTGTCATTGGAACCTTTTTTAAAAGCACGTTTGATAAAGGTCCAGCCCAGTCGACCCTGCAAGTCCTCCTCGCCAGCATCTGGGGACTTGTGCCAAAATTGGGAGAGCTGTCCCACAGACTTCTCCTTAGGCAGTCCCTCGGAACCGAGGATGACTTGCTTCCACATTAAAAATGAGTTCTCGGGTGACTGATGAGTCCAATGCGGGACCTACAGTCTCTGTCACAGGTGGGGCAGATGCTGGTTGAAGGAACGAGTGGGTGGAGTGCGTGGGTTGACTTGCACTTGGCTTCCGCTTGCTCCCGGCGAAGAGACTCGAGGTGTTCGGCGCCTTCCCGGATGCTTCTCCTCCACTCTGTGTGGTCTTGGGCCAGGGATTTCCAGGTGTCGGTGGGGATGTTGCACTTTTTCAAGGAGGCTTTGAGGGTGTCCTTGAAGCGTTTCCTCTGCCCACCTGGGCCCCTCTTGCCGTGTCGGAGCTCCGAGTAGAGCGCTTGTTTTAGGAGGCCTATATCAGGCATGCGGACGATGTGGCTCGTCCATCGGAGCTGATCGAGCGTGGTCAGAGCTTCGATGCTGGGGATGTTGGCCTGAGCGAGAACACTGACGTTGTCTAGCAACAGCCTGACATATTCATACACTCAGACTCGTACCTTTCAGCCAATGTCCCAGATTTCTCCATCACCATCTCTGGGTATGTCCTGTCCCAGCAGGACAGACCCACCAGGGGTGGCGGCACAGTGGTATACAGTCGGGAGGGAGTGGCCCTGGGAGTCCTCAACATTGACTCCGGACCCCATGAAGTCTCATGGCTTCAGGTCAAGCATGGGTAAGGAAACCTCCTGCTGATTACCACCTACCGCACTCCCTCAGCTGATGAATCAGTATTCCTCCATGTTGAACACCATTTGGAAGAAGCACTGAGGATAGCAAAGGCACAGAATGTACTCTGGGTGGGAGACTTCAATGTCCATCACCAAAAGTGGCTCGGTACCACCACTACTGGCCGAGTCCTGAAGGACCTAGCTGCCAGACTAGGACTGCGGCAAGTGGTGAGAGTACCAACACAAGGGAAAAACCTACCTGACCTCGTCCTCACCAATCTACCTGTTGCAGATGCATCTGTCCATGACCGCATTGGTAGCAGTGATCACCGCACAGTCCTTGTGGAGACTAAATCCTGTCTTCACACTGAGGACACCCTCCATCGTGTGGTGTGGCACTACCACCGTGCTAAATGGCACTGATTCAGAACAGATCTAGCAACTCAAAATTGGGCATCTGAGGTGCTGTGGGCCATCAGCAGCAGCAGAATTGTATTCCACCACAATCTGTAACCTCATGGCCCAGCATATCCCTCACTCTACCATTACCATCAAGCCAGGGGACCAACCCTGGTTCAATGAAGAGTGTAGACGAGCATGCCAGGAGCAGCACCAAGCATACCTAAAAATTAGGTGCCAACCTGGAGAAGCTGCAACACCGGACTACATGCATGTACACTACAAGTAGGGAAGTTATGCTAAACCTGTATCGAACCTTGGTTAGATCACACTTGGAGCACTGCGTACAGTTCTGGTCGCCATATTATAAAAAGGATATAGAGGCACTGGAGAGGGTGCAGAGAAGATTTACAAGAATGATACCAGAAATATGACTGTATACATATCAGGAAAGGATGAACAGGCTGGGTCTCTTTCTCTTGAAAAAAGAAGGCTGAGGGGTGACCTAATGGAGGTCTTTAAAATTATGAAAGGTTTTGATAGAGTGGATACAGAGCGAATGTTTCCACTTGTGGGGAAGAGCAAAACTAGAGGCCATCAATATAAGACAGTCACCAAGAAATCCAATAGGGAATTCAGAAGAAACTTCTTTACCCAGAGAGTGGTGAGAATGTGGAACTCGCTGCCACAGGGAGTGGTTGAAGCGAATAGTATAGATTCATTTAAGGGGAGGCTGGACAAGCATATGAGGGAGAAGGGAATAGAGGGTTAGGCTGATAGATTTAGATGAGGAAAGACGGGAGGAGGCTCGAGTGGAGCATAAACACCGGCATGGACTGGGTGGGCCGAATGGCCTGTTTCTGTGCTGTATATCCTGTGTAATGCTAAACAGCGGAAGCAGCATGCTATAGACAGAGCTAAGCGATCCCACAATCAATGGATCAGATCAAAGCTCTGCAGTCCTGCCACATCCAGTCGTGAATGGTGGTGGACAATTAAACAACTGAAAGAGGAGGAGGCTCCATGAATATCCCCATCCTCCATGATGGTGGAGCCCAGCATGTGAGTGCAAAAGACAAAGCTGAAGTATTTGCAAACATCTTCAACCAGAAGTGCCGAGTGGATGATCCATATCGGCCTTCTCCTGAGGTCCCCACCATCACAGATGCCAGTCTTCAGCCAATTCGATTCACTCCATGTGATATCAAGAAACGGCTGAGCGCACTGGATACAGCAAAGGCTATGGGCCCTGACAACCTCCTGGCTATAGTGCTGAAGACTTGTACTCCAGAACTAGCCGTGCCTCTAGCCAAGCTGTTCCAGTACAGCTACAACGCTGGCATCTATCTGACAATGTGGAAAACTGCCCAGGTATGTCCTGTACACAAAAAGCAGGACAAATCCAATTTGGCCAATTACTGCCCCATCAGTCATAAGTAAAGTGGTGGAAGGTGTCATCGAAAGTGCTATCAAGCGGCACTTGCTCACCAATAACCTGCTCTCTGGTGTTCAGTTTTGGGTTCTGCCAGGATCACATAGCACCAGACTTCATTACAGCCTTGGTCTAAACATGGACAAAAGAGCTGAATTCCAGAGATGAGGTGAGAGTTACTGCCGTTGACATCAAGGCAGCATTTAACCGAGTGTGGCATCAAGGAGCCCTAGTAAAACTCAAGTCAATGGGAATCAGGGTTTTTTTTGGGGGGGGGGGGGGAAACTCTCCACTGGTTGGAGGCATACCTAGCACAAAGGAAGATGATTGTAGTTGTTGGAGGACAATCATCTCCGCCCCAGGACATCACTGCAGGATTCCTCAAGGCAGTGTCCTAGGCCCAACCATCTTCAGCTGCTTCATCAATAACCTTCCCTCAATCATAAGTTCAGAAGTGGGGATGTTCACTGATGATTGCACTGTGTTCAGTTCCATTCTCAACTCTTCAGATAAGAAAGCAGCAAGACCAGGATGATATTCAGGCTTGGGCTGATGTGTGACGCGAATGTTACTTGCCACAGAAGTGCCAGGCAATGACTATCTCCAACAAGCGAGAGTCTAACCACTGCCCCTCGACATTCAACGACATTACCATCACTGAATCCCCCACTATCAATATCCTGGGAGTCACTATTGACCAGAAACTTAACTGGACCAGCCACATACATACATGTGGCTACAAGAGCAGGTCAGAGGCTGGGTATTCTGCAGCAAGTGTCTCGCCTCCTGACTCCCCAAAGCCTTTCCACCATCTACAAGGCACAAGTCAGGAGTGTGATGGAATACTCTCCACTTGCCTGGATGAGTGCAGCTCCAACAACACTCAAGAAGCTCAACACCAGCCAGGACAAAGCAGCCCATTTGATTGGCACCCCATCCACCACCTTAAACATTCACTCCCTCCACCACCGGCGTACCGTGGCTGCAGTATGTACCATCTACAAGATGCACAGCAGCAACTCGCCAAGGCTTCTTCGGCATCACCTCCGAAACCCGCCACCTCTTCCACCCAGAAGGACAAGGGCAGCAGGTGCATAGGAACACCACCACCTCCAAGTTCCCTTCCAAGTTACACACCTTAGAAATATATCGCCGTTCCTTCATCGACACTGGGTCAAAATCCTGGAACTCCTTCCCTAACAGCACTGTGGGAGTACCTTCACCACATGGACTGCAGCGGTTCAAGAAGGTGGCTCACCACCGCCTTCTCAAGGGGCAATTAGGGATGGGCAATAAATGCTGGTCTTGCCAGCGATGCCCACATCCCATGAAGGAATTTATTTAAAAAAATAAAAAAAAATAAAAAAATATTGTTCCAGTGCCAATCGGCGATGGAAGGTCATGAGGGGAGTCTGCCTGAGCCTTGGTCCTTGTGGTTGGTTGTACAGCAGCATACCTACAGGTCTTGGGACAGGTTCTTGTCTTCCTAACAAAATGTATCATTGCCTTCTGGTGTTGCAAGCAGCTACACCAATTCTGATTCATCAGTTATACCAGTTCATTGGGGTCCAAACGGGCTCGCGCCATAGTGTGAAGGTTCACAGCGGTGAGCTTGCACTATGAATTTCCAATCTTGGCCATGCCTCTGGGAGAGTCACCGAATGAGCATCTCCTTGGAAGGAGGGGTGTTGCAAACCTCTGCTCCTTCACCTCCATGGCAGTTGTCTTTAGAGTAGCTCCGTGTGAAGACCCGGGACCAGCTCATTGCCCCCTCCTTTTAAGGTGGCTGTTTTTGTATCTTCTCACACTCCACTTGACGAGAGTAGTGGGAGGATTCGCAGTCTGACAGGCCGTGACCGGAATGCTCCTTCCATGGCCCTAAGCTCTGGAATTTTCTCCCTAAACCTTTGCCCCTCTTTTTCCTCATTTTAAGACACTCCTTAAAACCTACCTCTTTGACCAAGCTTTTGTCCTAATTTCTCCTCATGAGGCTCGGTGTCAAATTTTGGTTTATAACGCTCCTGTGAAGAGCCTTGGGAACGTTTTACTAGTTAAAGGTGCTGTAAAAATTGTTGTTGGCCATCTCCGTCCTCCTCTTCATCTCCGTCATACCAACCGAGAGGGCGGCCAGTCCTTTACGGCAGGAGGTTTTTATGGACTCCCACAACCCGGGCGGGGGGGAGACACACCCAAGCCTGTCGGACACACTAATCCCACAGGGCATCAACACAGAATTCAAAGCTGAGGACCGTCTGGAGCGAGGTTTGAACCCTTGCCCCTCTCGACTCGGAGGCAGGAGTGCTACCACGAAGTCAAAGGCCGGCTCCTTTTTAAAAAAAAAACTTATTTGCGAGTGGCATAGTGAGACAGAGCAAAAGAAAGGCAAGAAATGTACCTCGTTAGAATCTCGCCTGACTGCAAAAGTGCCGTCACCATAGCAGGTTAACTTTTGGACTAGAACCTAGCTGAGAAGGGACGCAGACCGCCTGCACTATTAAGCTGCAAAGGAACCGGCAGCCTGAAACTGTAGCTTTCTTTTCTATTCTCGTTGCAGGAGCTGCCGAAATACCTGCGAGGTTACCACAAGTGTTCTCGTGACGAGGTGCTGCAGTTGGCTGCGCTCATTTACAGGGTGAAATTCGAAGACGATAAGTCCCAGTTCCCAAACATTCCCAAAATGCTGAAGGAACTGGTGCCACAGGATTTGATCCGACATGTCTCGCCCGATGACTGGAAGCGGGTGAGATGTTTGCCGCAACTTTTTTTTTGGATTCCCGTTCGGAGGAAGTGGGAGTCGCTCACCCAGTTGCCCGGTGGTGGTGGTGGTGGCGGGCGGGCAGTTTTCTGTGACTGACTGAGCGGCTTGCTAGGCCACTTCACAGGGCTGTTGGGAGTCAACCACATTTGTGTGCGAGTGTAGTCGCATATCGGCTAGACTGGGTAAGGATGGCAGGTTTCCTGTGCTAAAGAACAGCAGTGAGCCGGCTGTGTTTTCACGACAATCTGACAGATTTACCTCCGACAGTGCGGCGCTCCCTCGGCTCTGCACTGGGAGTGTCGGCCTAGCTTTTGTGCTCAAAGTCTCATGGAATGGGGACTCGAACCCACAACCTTCTGACTCCGAGGCGAGAGAGTGCTGCCCACTGAGCCATGGCTGACACTGTAGTCTGACACTCCGGTGCAGTGGGTCAGTTCCACGCTAGGGCAGTGCATTTACTAGCTGAGCCATTGAGCTAGCGAAGGTTGCCTATTTTATTGTGGGAGCGCAGAGATAGTCAAGAATTGACACAGTCTGACTGGGTGATTGTCTATGATGCAAGCCTGCTGTGATTGGATGGAGAATGATTAATACATGGTCAGGGGTGTTGAGGGCTAGGAGTACGGAAACAGCCCAGGCTAAAATCCAGATATGCTGCTTTATTTGCAATTTACCACATCCGAGCTGTTAAATCTGATCACCCCCCTCAAGAATGACTGAAAGTTAACATGCAGGTACAGCAAGCAATAAGGAAAGCAAATGGTATGTTGGCCTTTATTGCAAGAGGATTTGAGTAGAAGATGGGAACGGAAGCATCGTGGTAATGTTAATGGGCTAGTAATCCAGAGACCTGGACTAATGATCCAGTGACGTGAGTTCAAATCCCACCACGGCAGCTGGGGAATTTAAATTTGGTTAATTAAATAACCTGGAGTGGGACCTGATGGCTTGAGTTGATGGTCAGAAAGTTGTGTTTGGTGTCCTGCATTCGAACTTGTGTCCCGACTGACACTCCAGGGCAGTACTGAGGGAGTGCTGTATTGTCAGCTACCCTTTAGACGAATGTTAAGTCGAGACTGTCTGCCTGGATAGATAGTAAAAAAAAAAGCAAGGGTTGGTCGCTCAAATAGGCCGAAGGGCCCTTCTTAATCCAAATCATTGTTCTGGAACTTGTTTTACTGGTGCTGTTCCCTTGAGACCTAAATGCAACTCGTCTAATTTTTTTGTTGTGTTTTTTTTTTAAGTCCATTGTGGCTTTTTACAACAAACAGGCAGGAAAATCAGGAGAAGAAGCTAAGTTATCGTTCTTGAAGATTATTTACAAATGGCCTACATTTGGATCCGCTTTTTTTGAGGTCAAGGTGAGAAGCATTTATTTTTTGTTCTTTTTGCATTTCTGTTTCCTCCTCGGCTAAGGTCAGCACTTGGGTAGTGCTACCACAAAGAAGGAAAAATTGGGAACGTTGACTTGAGCTGATGACCTTTCCCCATAATAACTACATTCACATTTAACATGTACACTACCAAATCTTTGTCTTCCTGTGTTCTTGATGCATTTGCTCCAGGTATCTTTGGGCCTTCAGTCACGGCTTGTCCAGATGTGGGACACAGCAGTGTTCCTTCTTCACTTGCAGTCCGTTGAGGAACAAGCAAAGGAATGTTGTTGGAAAGCAAGACTGTCCCATTTTCAGCAGAAGGACTGTTGTATTTTAACGGCACTATTGGTCCCCACAGTAGGTTGTTTATCTCCCTTTTCTCTGGTGAAGTGCCTGGCCTCCAACTCAGTGACTTCCCCCATTTTGAAATCAAGAGCTTGCCAAATGGGGAAGTCCTGAGTGCATTCCTCAGCCCATCGCTCTTGGTGCAACATTCAGAACATTCCTGAGAAACCCTTGAGCAAGACCAAATAATGAAACTTCTGAAGTAATTCAGTGGTTGTGAAGCACATTGAGATGTCTGGAGGAAGTGAGACACAAGATAAATGCTTTCTTTCTCTTTTTTTTCTCTCTCTCTCTTTCTCTTTTTCTTTCTCTTTTTCTTTTTTTCTTTTTCTCTTTTTTTCTTTCTCTTTCTCTTTCTCTTTCTCTTTCTCTCTCTCTTTCTCTTTTTCTCTTTTTCTTTCTCTTTCTCTTTCTCTTTTTCTCTTTTTCTTTTTCTTTCTCTTTCTCTTTCTCTTTTTCTCTTTCTCTTTCTCTTTCTCTTTCTCTTTCTCTCTCTCTTTCTCTTTTTCTCTTTTTCTTTCTCTTTTTCTTTCTTTCTCTTTCTCTTTTTCTCTTTTTCTTTCTCTTTCTCTTTCTTTCTTTCTCTTTCTCTTTTTCTCTTTTTTTCTCTTTTTCTTTCTCTTTCTCTTTCTCTTTCTCTTTTTCTTTCTCTTTCTCTTTTTCTTTCTCTTTTTCTTTCTTTCTCTTTCTCTTTCTCTTTCTCTTTCTCTTTCTCTTTCTCTTTCTCTTTCTCTTTTTCTTTTTCTTTCTCTTTTTCTTTCTCTTTTTCTTTCTCTTCTTTCTCTTTTTCTTTCTCTTTTTCTTTCTCTTTTTCTTTCTTTCTCTTTCTCTTCTTTCTTTCTCTTTCTCTTTTTCTTTCTCTTTCTCTTTTTCTTTCTTTCTTTCTCTTTTTCTTTCTCTTTCTCTTTTTCTTTTTCTCTTTTTCTTTCTTTTTTTTCTTTCCCCCCCCCCCCTCCTCCTTGCTCCCTTTCTCGCTCTCCTCCTTACTCGCTCCTCCTTTCTGCCCTCCCTCTCCCACGTTGTTGGATGTTCCTGACTGACATTATTTCCCATCTTGCAGCAAACCACCGAGCCAAATTACCCAGAGATCCTGCTGATCGTCATCAACAAGCATGGCGTGAGTCTGATCGACCCGAAGACAAAGGTAATTTTCATTTAATTTTTCTCTTCTCCAGCACCATCCTCCTCTACCGCCCAAGGGCCGGGCTGGTGAAAGGACCTGACTGCTTGTGCCTGGTGTTCTAGAACTGTTCCACAGAACAATCCAAGAACAACTGGGATACAATTACTGTGTAAAATTACTTTGCTTGGCATCTCCTCTCAGTGCATCGCTGTGGTTTGGTGGGAGAAGTTGCTTTGCAAAGTCTACATATAGATCAGCAGCTCACCAATGAGACAATTGCAGGTGATTTGGATCCATAGTGCCTGGCAGAGATGAAGAATCTAATTATACAATGCAATAGAAAGGACACTGTACAGGTGATGGTGTTCCCATGCGCCTGCTGCCCTTGTCCTTCTAGGTGGAAGAGGTCGCGGGTTTGGGAGGTGCTGCCGAAGATGCCTTGGTGAGTTGCTGCAGTGCATCTTGTAGATGGTACACACGGCAGCCACGGTGCGCCGGTGGTGGAGGGAGTGAATGTTTAAGGTGGTGGATGGGGTGCCAATCAAGCGGGCTGCAGCGGTTCAAGGTGGC
The DNA here is from genome assembly GCF_052327205.1 of Somniosus microcephalus. Taxonomy (NCBI): domain Eukaryota; kingdom Metazoa; phylum Chordata; class Chondrichthyes; order Squaliformes; family Somniosidae; genus Somniosus; species Somniosus microcephalus. The sequence goes on along the minus strand of NC_140996.1, from coordinate 225,736,530 downwards.
TCACCAGCACCTTCTCGAGGGCAATTAGGGATGGGCAATAAATGCTGGCCTTGCCGGCGATGCCCACATCCCATGATTGAATCAAAGTAAGTGCCACAGTTGTCTTCAAATTATGATTCTATAAACTCTCACAGATAGTCCACATGCTCAATGCCACTAAAATGGATGATTGTTGGAAAAGGCTTGAACTGGGTGACTTAGACTTTCACATCTATCCAACCACATTAATAGTGTTTTGAAAATAAAAAGAAACATTCATTATACCACCTCATTAAAAGGCTACGGGGGTAAAATTTGGTGTCACCCCTTCTGGGGTGCCGATTTTTGCGCTCCTCTGCCTGAAATTCAGTTGTAGCACCCCCAGCCGGAGGTGGAGTGGGGGCGCTAATGAGCGGTGCAAATCAACCCAATTTTTCCCCCTGAGTTAAAACTATGACTTGGACCTTGGTGTACAGGGCACAATTTCAAAATCTGCAGATGAGACAAAACTTGGAAGTATAGTGAACGGTGAGGAGGAGAGTGATGGACTTCAAGAGGACATAGGACAGGCTGGTGAAATGGGCAGACACGTGGCAGATGAAATTTAATGCAGAGAAGTGCGAAGTGATGCATTTTGGTAGAAAGAATGAGGAGAGGCAATATAAACTAAATGGTACAATCCTAAAGGGGGTGCAGGAACAGAGAGACCTGGGGGTACGTGTGCACAAATCGTTGAAGGTGGCAGGGCAGGTTGAGAAAACGGTTAAAAAAAGCTTACGGGATCCTGAGCTTCATAAATAGAGGCAGACAGTACAAAAGCAAGGAAGTTATGATGAACCTTTATAAAACACTGGTTCGGCCTCAACTGGAGTATTGTGTCCAATTCTGGGCACCGCACTTTAGGAAGGATGTGTAGGCCGTAGAGAGGGGGCAGAAAAGATTTACGAGAATGATTCCAGGAATGAGAAACTTCAGTTACGTGGATAGACTGGAGAAGCTGGGGTTGTTCTCCTTGAACAGAGAAGGTTGAGAGGAGATTTGAGTGAGGTGTTCAAAATCATGAGGGGTCTGGACAGAGTAGATAGAGAGAAACTGTTCCCATTGGTGGAAGGGTCGTGAACCAGAGGTCACAGATTTAAGGTGATTGGCAAAAGAACCAAAGGCGACATGAAAAACTTTTTTACTCAGCAAGTGGTTAGGATCTGGACTGCGCTGCCTGAAAGGGTGGTGGAGGCAGACTCAATCGTGGCTTTCAAAAGGGAATTGGATATATATATATTTGAAAAGGAAAAAATTGCAGGGCTATGGAGAAAGAGCGAAGGGAGTGGGATTAATTGGATAGCTCTACCAAAGAGCCGGCACAGGCACGATGGGCCGAATGGCTTCCTTCTGTGCTGTATTGTTCCGAGGGCAGGGAGGTGTTGATAAATTAACCCTTTGTGAGTTGCTGCAATGCACCCTGTGGATATTACACATACCGCAGCCACAGTGTGCTGGTGGTGGAGGGAGTGGATATTGAATTTGTCTCTCTCGCTAGCTATGCTATCTCGTTCAATATAAACACCTTTCCTCTCCTCCTTTCAAGGATATTCTCACCACCCACCCGTTCACCAAGATATCCAACTGGAGCAGTGGCAATACGTACTTCCACATTACCATTGGCAACCTGGTGAGAGGCAGCAAGCTCCTGTGTGAAACTTCTCTGGTAAGGATGACCTAACCTGTGGGAACTTGGCACATTTGCTGTAAACTTGAGCTCCGCTGCCTGTATCCTAACTCGCACCAAGCCCCGTTCGCCCGTCGCCTCCTGTGACCACTCGCTGACCTACATTGGCTCCCAGTCCGGTAACACCTCGGTTTTAAAATACTCGTGCTTGTTTTCAAATCCCTCCCTACCTCTCTAACCTCCTCCAGCCCCACAACCCTCCGCAATCTCTGCGCTCCTCCAATTTTGGCCTCTTGCGCATCCCCGATTTCCTTTCCCCCCACCCCCCCACCATTGGCAGCCATGCCTTCTGTTGCCTGGACCCTAAGCTCTGGAATTCCCTCCCTAAACTTCTCCGCCACTCTCTCTTTGTTTAAGATGCTCCTTAAAACCGACCTCTTTGACCAAGCTTTTGGTCACCTGTCCCAATATCTCCTTAAGCAGCTCGGTGTCAAATTTGGTTGTTTGATAATCGCTCCTGTGAAGCGCGTTGGGACGTTTTACTACGTTAAAGGTGCTATATAAATGCATCATGTTGGTATTCAGAGCTATTTAGCTGTTAAAGGCTTGGTGAGTGATGAGCCAAGTTGCCACCCATCCAGACTGGGCTACTACGCTTTTTCAAAAGGCTACGAAGAAATTTCGACAGTGTAAACCAATAGCACTTTGTTCCAGTTTTCCTTGTCTCCTGATGGTAGTTATTAAGGTTTTCACTTTAAAAATGTTTTAACAGCAAACCACATGACTGAAGCTTTTATCTTGTTGACCCCTTTCCTGTACCCTGGTTTAGCCTTGGCAAAAGGTAGCAATCATCAAGGCAAGAAGAAACAATTGGACTAATAGGTCCACGTACGGAGATGGTACTGGTCCTCCTGCAGGGCATCAGTGGGACCACACTTAGGTTAGGAGCCAAAAGTGGACATAACACTAACGAGGAGGCTTCAATGCAATGGAAAGGTGTCCAAGAATGTCGACAAGGACGGGTCTGTTCACGGAGTCATGAAAGAACAATTTTTATTCAGAAGCAGGAAGGGAGAAGGATAAGGAGAAGATGGCCCAAGTCTGTAATTTTGAGTGAACTTTGTGCTTGAGATGAGGGATCTCCATGCTGGAGAGCAAATAATCTGCCACTTAGTTATCCAGCACAGAAAGAGGCCCTTCAGCCCATCGTGTCCGCGCTGGCCATCAAGCCCTGTCTAATCTAATCCCATTTTCCAGCACTTGGTCCATAGCCTTGTATGCTATGGCGTTTCAAGTGCTCATCTAAATGCTGCTTGAATATTGAGGGTTCCTGCCTCTACCACCCTTTCAGGCAGTGAGTTCCAGATTCCAACCACACTCTCTGGGTGAAAATGTTTTTCCTCAAATCCCCTCTAAACCTCCTGCCCCTTACCTTGAAACTATGCCCCCTGGTTATTGACCCCTCTACTAAGGGGAAAAGTTCCTTTCTATCTACCCTATCTATGCCCCTCATAGTTTTGTACACCTCAATCAGGTCCCCCCTCAGCCTTCTCTGCTCTAAGGAAAACAGCCCCAACCTGTCCAGTCTCTCTTCATAGCTGAAGTGCTCCAGCCCAGGTAACATCCTGGTGAATCTCCTCTGCACCCTCTCCAATGCAATCACATCCTTCCTATAGTGTGGTAACCAGAACTGCACACAGTAATCCAGCTGTGGCCTAACTAGCATTTTGTACAGCTCCATCATAATCTCCGTTGCTTTCATTAGCCGAGGCATAGAATATAAGTATCCCATATGTCTTTTTAACCACCTTATCTACCTGTCCTGCTGCCTTCAGGGACCTATGTACATGCACACCAAGGTCTCTCTGATCCTCTGTCCTTCCTAGGGTCCTACCATTCATTGTGTATTCCCTTGCCTTATTAGTCCTCCCAAAATGCATCAACTCTCTCTCTTTTCAGGGTTAAATTCCATTTGCCACTGTTCTGCCCATCTGACCAACCCGTCTATATCGTCCTGTAGCCTGAGGCTTCCCTCCTCGCTATTTACCACTCCGCCAATTTTTGTGTCATCTGCGAACTTACTGATCATACCTCCTACATTCATATCTAAATCATTAATGTACACTACAAACAGCAAGGGACCGAGCACCGATCCCTGCGGTACACCACTGGACACAGGCTTCCAGTCACAAAAACAACCTTCGACCATCACCCTCTGCCTCCTGTCACTAAGCCAATTTTGGATCCAATGTGTCAAATTGCCCTGGATCCCATGAGCTCTTACCTTCTTGACCAGTCTCCCACGTGGGACTTGGACTTCAGTAAGGCTTTTGACCATGTAGACTACATCAACTGCACTACCCTCATCCACCTATTCACTCCCTCGCAAAATTCAATCAAATTGGTTAGACATGATCTTCCCCCTGACAAAGCCATGCTGACTATCCTTGATTAATCCTGCCTCTCCAAGTGGAGACTAATTCTGTCCCTCAGAATTTTTTCCAATAATTTCCCTACCACTGATGTTAGGCTCACTGGCCTGTAATTCCCTGGTTTATCCCTACTACCTTTCTTGAGTAATAGTACTACGCTAGCTGTCCTCCAGTCCTCTGGCACCTCCCCTGTGGCCAGAGAGGATTTGAAAATTTGTGTCGGAGCCCCTGCAATCTCCTCCCTTGCCTCACACAGCAGCCTGGGATACATCTCGTCTGGGCCTGGGGATTTATCCACTTTTATGCCCGCTAAAACCGCTAGTACTTCCTCTCCATGCTAATTTGTTCAAGTATATCACAATCCCCCTGCCTGATTTCTATGCCTACATCGTCCTTCTCCATAGTGAACACAGATGCAAAATATTCATTTAAAACCTCACCTACATCTTCTGGCTCTACACACAGATTGCCACTTTGGTCCCTAATGGGCCCTACTCTTTCCCTGGTTATCCTCTTGGCCTTAATATACTGTGGCCAGAGAGGTTCTGAAAATTTGTGTCGGAGCCCCTGCAATCTCCTCCTTTGCCTCACACAGCAGCCTGGGATACATCTCTCTTTTTTAAATCTGGGGCCTGTGTCAAACATTCCCACGTTGGGTAAAGGTCTCCGTCTTTCACCCCGCTAGCAACATAATTTGACTTACAATGGAACTGCCAAAGGAACACCTTTCCTGCCCCACCGTGCTCTCTCTGACTTCCCACAGCTAGCAATATTGCCAGGGGTTTTTTTTTGTGCCAATTGGTACTAAAATCACGGACAGTTTTGAGCTGTGTTGGGGGCTCGTAACCCACCAGGAACTGGGCGAAGACTGCCCAGATGCAATGAGGCAACTTTTTTTTTTAAATGATGGCGGTAATTGGCAGATTGGGCGCGGAGAAGATGGTCTTTGTGCTGGGCCACGGGGGCGTAAGCTGAGAATAGCCGGAGCTAAAGATAACGGGAGGAGCAAAACTAAAGGATTAACATTAACCTGGGGGGGCAGACCACCACAGAATGCAGCGATTCTCCACTGGTTCCAGAGAGATGTGGGCTTCATGCCAAGGCCGCAGTTGAGATAACGGACGCTTTGCGCCAAGGCCTCTTTCGGTTCTGGCGTTGTGGTTTTTTGTGTGGGGGAAAAAAACACAAAAAGTGACCTGAATCTTGTCATTCGTGTGGAAATGACTTATGTAATAATATTGGGCAGCCTGCTGGTGGCGCTGTCCAGGGAGAGTATAAATACTCGGGCATGGGCCCAGCTTGCTCAGGACATTCTTTAACAGGAACTAGTGAAGGACACAACTAGATCTCCATGTTGAAAAACAGTTGATTAAAGCCTTGTTTAATACTCCGACCAAGTGCCTAGTAGTTTTCTTACATCAATAACCATTAAGAGAAGTGACCTCAAAAAGAGGTAGGTAATAAACAAGAGAAGCGAGATTTCAGACCATAACCTCTGCCCCTGTTTTTTTTTTCCACATGACACCTGTTGATGATTCTGCCATTACCATTTACACGTCATCTAGAATCATCTTTTGTATCTTAACTTGTCCCATTACCATCTCCTTTTGCCTTGCACCATCACCTCTTTTGTTTCTTAATCTCTCCTGCCTTCCACCCTATCACAGACCTTCCCGTTTGTTCTTTCCTCCCCTCCCCCCTTTCCCTGCCCCTACACTTGCTTAAAAACCTGTTCCATCTCCAACTTTTTCCAGTTCTGACGAAGGGTCATCGACCTGAAACGTTAACTCTTGTTTCTCTCTGCACAGATGCTGCCTGACCTGCTGAGTATTTCCAGCATTTTCAGTTTTTATTTCAGATTTCTAGCATCCGCAGTATTTTGCTTTTGTAAGAAAAGCGAGCCTTTGGTATCCGGCCTCGTATCACTGTCTTTTACAGGGAGATACCATTCCCTGTTCGTAGTAAACCGCAGTCCCATCGCTGCTTCAGTTCAAACTGCACAGTTCGGTCTGTTATTCATAGAATCCACAGCACAGAAACAGGCCATTCGACCCGAATGCTCCGTGCCGGAGTTTATGCTCCACACGAGCCTCCTCCCACCCTTCATCTCACCCTATCAGCATATTAATCCGTGCCTCGTGGGTGTGGATAAGGGGACGAGTCACCAGCCCACACCGTTTGAGCAGCAATGGTGGACGAGATGTTCGCGCAAGTTGCCCGTCCATCCTCGGCTAGAGATTGGCATGTTGAAAGAGAGGAAGATGAAAGGTGCCAACCCAAGACCCAAGTCTTACTTCTAACTTGTTCTTGCTCTCTGGGCCCTCGCTCCTCTCTTTAAACCGCTCTCCCCCCAACCCCTTTCCTGTCACCCTTGCAGTTCTACAACACCTTTCACAACCTCAGGATGTCCTAAAGCACTTTTACAGCCAATGAAATACTTTTGTTTTTGAAATGTAGTCACTGTTGTAATGTAGGAAACGTGGCAGCCAATTTGCGCACAGTAAGCTCCCACAAACAGCAATGTGATAATGACCAGATAATCTATTTTGGTTGAGGGATAAATATTGGCCAGGAAATTGGGAAGAACTTCCCTGCTCCTCTTCGAAATAGTGGCCGTGGGACCTTTTGCATCCACCTGAGAGAGCAGATGAGGCCTCGGTTTAACGTCTCATCCAAAAGACGGCACCTCCGACAGTGCCGCACTCCCTCAGCACTGAGCTGGCGTGTCAGCCTAGATTATGTGCTCGCAAATTGCTAACAAAGCACTGGGATTTATTCCTAGGGATATAGAATTCAAAAGTAGTGAAGTTATGTTAAATGTATATAGGGCCCTGGTCAGGCCGCACTTTAGAGTACTGTTCTCTGGTCTCCATACTAAAGAAAGGACATGGAAGCACTGGAGAAAGTGCAAACAAGATTTACAGGGATGGTACCAGAACGGAGAGATTACAGCTAGCGGGAAAGATGGAACAGGTTGGGGCTTTTTCCTTAGAAAAGAGAAGCCTTAGAGGAGGCCTAATAGAGGTCTTTAAAATTAAGAATAGGTTGGACAGGGTAGATGTTTCCACTTGTGGGAGAATCCAAAACTAGGGGCCATAAATACAAGATAGTTACTAATAAATCCAATAGGGAAATGAGGAGAAATCTCTTTACTCAGAGGGTGATTAGAATGTGGAACTCTCTACCACAGGAAGTGATTGAGGCAAATAGCTTAGATGCTTTCAAAAGGAAACTAGACGAGCACATGAGAGAAAAGGGAATAGAAAGAAAGGCTGAGATGAGGCAGAGTGAATGGGAGGAGACTCGTGTGGAGCATAAACACCAGCACAGGCTCGTTGGGCCGAATGGCCTGTTTCTGTGCTGAATAGTTCGTGGAATTCTATGTCCTTCTTAGGCAGTCCCTCGGAGCCGAGGATGACTTGCTTCCACATTAAAAATGAGTTCTCCGGTGACAGATGAGTCCAATGTGGGATCTACAGTCTCTGTCACAGGCGGGGCAGATGGTGGTTGAAGGGGCGGGTGGGTGGGGTGCTTGGGTTGACGTGCGCTCCTTCCACTGCCTGCGGTTGGCTTCCGCTTGCTCCCGGCGAAGAGACTCGAGGTGTTTGGCGCCTTCCCGGATGCTTCTCCTCCACTTTGTGCGGTCTTGGGCCAGGGATTCCCAGGTGTTGGTGGGGATGTTGCACTTTTTCAAGAAGGCTTTGAGGGTATCCTTGAAGCGTTTCCTCTGCCCACCTGGGGCTCTCTTGCCGTGTCGGAGCTCCGAGTAGAGCGCTTGTTTTGGGAGTCTCGTATCGGGCATGCGGACAATGTGACCCGTCCATTGGAGCTGATCGAGCGTGGTCAGAGCTTCGATGCTGTGGGGATGTTGGCCTGAGTGAGAACACTGACGTCGATGCGCCTATTCTATCTAAAGTTCCTGGAGTGGGGCCCGAACCCACAACCTTCTGACTGCGAGGAGAGAGCGCCACAGCTGACGCGTGGGGCCCTCGACCTTGCGGGCATGGGGAGTTGGAGGCAGACGCTATGTGACAGCAGCAGACGAATGTCTCAAAAAAATAGACCGTGCTTTTTTTGGATCCCGTTCTCCGTAGCACCTGTTGGCTACGAGATGTTTTGCTGAAAAATGATTCTCGAACAAAACAGCCGCTGCTCGGAAGGAACCCCGTGGTGATGGATGACCCTTGTGTCGGAGGGAAGCTGATCACCTAAATAAGTCAGCGACGTAAACAAATATTTCTCTTTCAATGCCGAGGAAAAACGTTTTAATATTTTAGCAGCTGGGAGGTTAGCCTGCACACAATACTTTTGAGAACAGAATGCCTGTTTTTAATGGCAAGGTTCAATGTCTCCCGGGGATCCCATGGCAGGAATACAAAAAACCAAATTAATAATGTAGGCAAAGTAATTAAAACGCAAGAAGCCATACACGTGATTATAGAAATTGGAATATTTAGACTATCCCATTAAAATCAAATACTACTTGCCTCAAAAACCTGTTCGGTTTGACATTTAAAGATGGGCTACTGCAGTCTTGGAAGTGGCTCAGTGGGTCGCGCACTCGGGCCTTGAGTCAGAAGGTTGTGGGTTCAAGTCCCGCTCCAGAGACTTGAGCACATAAAGCTAGGCTGACAATCCCAGTGCAGTGCTGAGGGAGTGCCGCACTGTCAGAGGTGCCGTCTTTCGGATGAGACGTTAAACCGAGGCCCCCGTCTGCTCTCTCGGGTGGACATAAAAAAGATCCCATGGCCACTATTTCGAAGAATATATATTTTTAAAAAAACATGATCTGGTCATTATCACATTGCTGTTTGTGGGAGCTTGCTGTGCACAAATTGGCTGCCGCATTTCCTACATTACAACAGTGACTGCACTTCAAAAAGTACTTCATTTGCTGTAAAGCACTTTGGGACGTTCAGAGGTCGTGAAAGGCGCTATAGAAATGCAACTCTTTCCTTTCCTCCTTTCCTTGAAAGTCTCCTCTCGGAGTCAGAAGGTTGTGGGTTCAAACCCCGCTCCAGAGACGTTACATAGAATATACAGCACAGAAACAGGCTATTTGTACTGAATCATCTCGAATCAAAGCACAGTTGTATAATTAAGCTGTATACATAAGAACATAAGAAATAGGAGCAGGAATAGGCTACGGGGCCCCTCGAGCCTGCTCCACCATTCAATAAGATCACGGCTGATCTTGAGCTCAAAGCCACTTCCCCGCCCGCTCCCCATAATCCTTCACTCCCTTATCTTGCAAAAATCCATCTATCTCCACCTTAAATGTATTTAATGACCCAGCCTCCACGGCTCTCTGGGGCAGAGAATTCCACAGATTTACGACCCTCGGAGAGAAGAAATTCCTCCTCATCTCCGTTCTAAAAGGACGACCCTTTATTCTAAAACTGTGCCCCCGAGTTCTAGATTTCCCCACAAGGGGAAACATCCTCTCTACAACTAGCTTGTCGAGCCCCCTCAGTATCTTATATGTTTCAATAAGATCACCTCTCATTCTTCTAAATTCCAATGAGTATAGGCTCAACCTTTCTTCATAAGTCAACCCCTTCATCTCTGAAATTAACCTCGTGAATCGTCTCTGAACTGCCTCCAATTGCCCAGTGTTGCGTATTTTTCCAATGATGTCGATAAATATTTGGGAATAAGCTGGAGGGAATCAATTTTTCACCAACAGTACCCATGGATTGGAGGGTAGCTAATGTTACCCCACTATTCAAAAAAGGTGGTAGAGAGAAAACGGGGAATTACAGACCGGTAAGCCTGACATCGGTAGTGGGGAAAATGCTAGAGTCCATTATAAAGGATGTAATAGCAGAGCACTTGGAAAACAGTGACCGGATCGGACAGTCAACATGGATTTACAAAAGGTAAATCATGCTTGACTAATCTACTGGAATTTTTTGAGGATGTAACTGGTAAAATAGATAAGGGAGAACGTTTCTACCCAATCTGTCCAAATCGTACTGGAGTTTCTCGACATCCTCCTCACAGCATACCCTCCCACCCAATACCCTTACCCTCCCTCACAAGTGGATAAATGTGAGGTTATCCACTTTGGTGGCAAAAACAGGAAGGCAGATTATTATCTGAATGGCAATAGATTGGGAGAAGGAGAAGTGCAACGAGACCTGGGTGTCCTTGTGCACCAGTCGCTGAAGGTAAGCATGTAGGTGCAGCAGGCGGTTAAGAAGGCAAATGTTGGCCTTCGTAGCAAGAGGGTTTGAGTACAGGAACAAGGATGTCTTGCTGCAGTTGTACAGGGCCTTGGTGAGACCACACCTTGAGTAGTGTGCGCAGTTTTGGTCGCCTTATCTGAGGAAGGATGTTCTTGCCATGGAAGGAGTTCAGCGAAGATTCACCAGGCTGATACCTGGGATGGCAGGAATGACGTATGAGGAGAGATTGGGCTTGTACTTGCTGGAGTTTAGAAGAATGAGAGGGGATCTCATTGAAACTTATAAAATTCTGACAGGACTGGACAGACTCGATGCTGGAAGGATGTTCCTGATGGTCGGGGAGTCATAGTCTAAGGATAAGGGGTAGGCCATTTAGGACAGAAATGAGGAGGAATTTCTTCACCCAGAGAGTGGTGAACCTGTGGAATTCTCTACCACAGAAGGCAGTAGAAGCCAATTCATTAAATATATTCAAGAAGGAGTTGGATATATTTCTTAAGGCTAAAGGGATATGGGGAGAAAGCAGGGACCGGGTACTGAAATTGGATGATCAACCATGATCGCATTGAATGGCTCGAGGGGCCGAATGGCCTACTCCTGCTCCTATCTTCTATGTTTCTATGACTGCCTTCACCAATGTCTACATCCACCCCTCCTCTTTGTGTAGTTCAGTTTGCCACCTATAATACAGCTGAGAATATTGGCCTTAATTTGTGACCAGATCATGTCCTACTGCACTCTCGCTGTAACTACCCTTTTTAAATGTTGTACATGAGACCATTGGATTTCAGCTTTCACAGATGCAAAGTAAAATTGTGATTCCCAAAACAATTTTTTTACTTTTTTAAATCCTGAAATCTAATGTAATTAAAAGGAAATTTAATATATTCAAAATACTGTGGCTGCTGTAAATCAGCAGGGGGAAGGAAACCCAGGAAATGCGAGCAACACTCATCAACGATCAGGAAAGATTGAACAGGCTGGGGCTCTTCTCTCTGGAAAACAGAAGGCTGAGGGGTTGACCTGATGGAGGTCTTTAAAATTATGAAGGGGTTTGACAGGGTAGACGTAGAGATGATGTTTCCACTTGTGGGGGAGGTAAAAACTAGGGGCCATCAATAGAAGATGAGATACTAATAACTCCACTCAGGAATTTGGGAGAAACTTCTCTACCCAGAGAGTGGTGAGAATGTGGAACTCGCTACCACAGGGAGTGGTTCAGGTGAATAGAATAGATGCAGTTAAGGGCAAACTAGATGAGGGAGCAAGGAACAGAAGGATATGCTGATAAGGTGAGATGAAGAGGGGTGGGAGGAGGCTCGTGGAGCATAAACACCGGCACGGAGCAGTTGGGCCGAATGGCTTGTCTGTGCTGTACATTCTACAGGCTTCACTGCAGATTAGTATTGGTTTGAGGTATCCCTTTCTATTGTATTGACGGACCGCTCCTTTTTCTCGCAACAGGGATATAAAATGGACGACCTGCTGACCTCTTATATCAGTCAGATGCTGACCTCTATGAACAAGCAGAGGAGTACAAAGGCCAGTAAGTGAACTTACTATGACTACTGGGTCTGGGCCTATGAGGTGATCCAACTCCTGAGGCCCGTGGGAAACCCTTGCAGCTGGAGAAAAACGTTCTCCACACAGGTCTGGAGTATGAGAAGGAGCCCTCCACAAAGTTCTTCCGACAGCAGCCCAGAGTCCCCCTCGAGTGAGGACGACTACTTGTAACGTGTATATCTGTGTGTGTGTGTGTGTGTGTGTGTGTGTGTACGAAACTCTCGATGTTCTAAGTCCCTCAAATGTACAACAAGCCAAAAAAAGGAAATCTGAGCCTACGATGCAGGCTTCTTGTGAACTCCCGGGCCTACGATGCAGGCTTCTTGTGAACTCCTGGGCCTACGATGCAGGCTTCTTGTGAACTCCCGGGCCTACGATGCAGGCTACCTGTGAACTCTCTTAAAATCCGGGCCTACGATGGAGGCTTCTTGTGAACTCCCGGGCCTACGATGGAGGCTTCTTGTGAACGCTCGCAAAATCCAGGCCTATGACGCAGGCTTCTTGTGAACTCTCTCAAAATCCAGGCCTATGACGCAGGCTTCTTGTGAACCCTCTCTCCAAAAAAAAAAAAAAATCCGGGCCTATGATGCAGGCTTCTTGCAAACTCTCACTGCACTTTTTGATGGATCACACCCAAGTGTTGTTTTACTTATAGGTCAATACTACTCCTTTCCTCCTCAGGCAAACAAATCATCCTGGCGTTAGCCTGAGTTTTTTCTGTGTGTGTGCGTGTGCATAACAACTCCACAAAGCCGTACGTGACCGAGGGTTATTGGTAGTGCACCATGTCTCGCGATGTGTAATGGCTAATTCTCTCGCCGTAATAGTCGTGTCGAGTTTTGGTCAGCAGCTGGCCACGCTGCTGCCCTTGCCCTGGCGCGGGGCGTTGCTGCCTTTAGAAGGTAACTCGATGGATTGTTTTTTGCACCACAGTAACCCAATGTGTATTTCGTGAAGTAGCCAGTTACCTTTTTTGGAGTGAGTCGGGTTGTCGCGCAGGCAAAAGGGGGGTTGCTCAGGTGAGATTTGCAAAGTGCTTTTTTTTGGGGTGTTGCTCTTGCAGTTTTGCCATCTGAACCCACCCCCCCTCACACTCCCACCCCCCCTCACACTCCCACCCCAACTGCTTCTGTATGTAGTTAATTTATTCTAAATGCGTGCAGATTTTTTTAAGCGTCTGGTGTTTTTTTTAGTGGAGTCAGCTGAAACTATCTCGACTTTTGGCCCGTTAATGCACGCCTTCACTTAAACTGGGCATGGTGTCCATCACAGATGGTGGGCTACCAAATGAACGGCAGGATATTCAGTTCTGTAACCGTCCCCCAAATCACTGGCATTGGGGTCATTCACAGTCTAATCACTGCCTCTGCTAATGCTTGCTTCTCGCCTCCAGCAAACCTTTCCAAAATAAAGCCACCGTTTTAGTCATGTTGCCGCTTTAGACACTTGAGGTCCCCTTTTTTTTTTGAAATTGGCATATTGGGAACTCTCTTTATTTATGGTCACACACCTCTTCTCCTCTCCCCCACCCCCTCTCCTCTCAATCCCCCACCCCACCCCCCAAAAAAAACACTACTTTAAAATTCAAAGAAGGTTTTAACCTCATGCGCCTGCTCCAGAAGTTTGGAAGTAGTTTGCGGGTCTGATTTGAAATCCTTGCGATTCACGAAACTCAACAAATCGCGCTCTCCTCCTATCGGACCTGTCCTTTTTAAAGAAGAAAAAAACACTCTTAAGGGACAGACTGACCGCTGGCCCTTTAACACCGAGCATACCAGAAAACGCTGGAAACACTCAAGTGTGGAGAGTTGGCGTTTTCCGGTGTGGTGGAGCCTTCTGTTCTGGCGAAGGGTCTACACCTTAAAACGTCGGCTGGTCTCTTTCTCCGCGGATGCTGTCTGACCTGCTGAGTGTTTCCAGCCCCTCCTGGTTTTGTTTCAAATCTGCAGTTGTGTTTTCTGGGGGGGGGGGGGTTTGTACAGTAGGCTGGGTGTACTTTTTTTTAAAGGTTGTGTAGCCTTCTGATCAAGTTCCCTCATTTAATGAGATAGCTGACCCATTTGACGCTACCTTTTTAGCAGGAGTGGGGGGGAGGAAATAGACCAAAGCTCCTTTTCTACATCAAACTCATTGAGATTTCTTAAATAAAGACACAAGAGGCTGACCAGCAGCCCAGCTGGTCAGAGCAGCATCTGTGGTGAGAGAGAAACGGAGTTAGCGGTTCAGGTCGGCGACCTTTGTGGTCAGATGTTGAGACAGGATCAGGTTTTTTTGATTGTAAATAGTGACCCCCGTCGGGGGCGGGGGAACGCTGAGCACCTGCTCCATGCTTGTCGACTGCTTTGCAGTACCAAATCAGATTGCTGTCCCAGTTTTAAAGACTTTTTTTCCCCGACCCCTGCAGGCTCCTTGATTCACATCCAGTCATTTCTCTTGGAATGGAGAACTTTGCTCCAGCCTCCGCCAAGACCCGTGGTAAACTCGCGATTCTGACATCCATCAAACTTTGACGAGTGGTTTCCTTTTTTTTAATTGATCTGTTTTTATTTCAGTCAGCGGGTGCAGTTTATTTTATAAACCATGTCGGCTGAAGCAGCTTTAGCCGAATGGATGAAGTCCAGGGCTAAATTTGCGATGGAGAGCCATTGGGTTGACTTGGTTCAGAGATCACTTACCAGCTTCCAGTGAGGGGGACAGTGTTCCTTTTTTATATATAATAGTGACCAAGTCTGTTCAACTTTGGTTACGCTCTAACTGGAGGTGCCACTGTGCCTTTATAATATATAATCTATTTATTTATCTATAATCATTTATTGTTGGCAATTCTTCGCCAACAGGTGGGGGTGCATTTTCGTTGGAAGTGAAGCTATTTGTGGGTAACTGGTTATCATTTTTGTGGTGACACTATGTATAAATGAAGCGTTTTTAAATAATATATATTTTCAGCTTGCATTTTCAGTTATTTTCAACAGTGGGCTAGGTATGTTTTAGTAAAATAGGTCCTTTTTTAAATGGGCATCACGATGGTGGTTGTTTCAATGCACAATGCATTTGAAATAAAATTGATATGTTTTCTGAGCGCCTTTTTCACTCCCAGAGCATCAATGATCTCCCCCAACCCCACAACTTGTCCCAAACAAGCCTTTGTGAATTCTGTCACTGCAGTCTTAAATACCACCGCGCACCTAAACTGGAGGCCTAATCCCACAATTGGACCCGAGACCGTCTGTCTGTGAAGAACTGCATCCGAGTCGACCCCTGGGGGGTTTTTCTCGAGGACGAGCACTTTTCGGAGACACATTTCTCTCCGTTTCACTTCCCTTGCGCTGTTGCTGCAGCCTCTGCAGTCGCCTCCTCTCTGTCGGGTTTTTGATGACCTTCAGGTTGGTGTTCAGCTCCTACTGCCTCGATTTTTTTAAAGTTTGGACTATTCTCGCCTGTGCTGCTCACTCGGAGGGGCAAAAGCCTGGATCATGTGCTCGAGTTCTGAAGTGGGACTCGTAGTTTTGTTCTTTCCTACTGCCTTGGTCTTCCCAGCGGTGTGTATATAGACCATACCCTGACCACAAGGGCTGTCGTGCACTCGGGAGTTGGCTGGTGCTGCTCTCGAGGTGCTCGCAAACCGTGTGGGGGGCGACTTGTTCCCGGATTTTCATAATGCCCCCCCCCCCCTCGGAGGGTGGGGGTGGGGGGGGGGAAAGCCTGCACGTGGTGTCTAGTCTTGAGGGAACGGCTAAAACCAAGAGATGTCATGCTATATGTGCAAACCTGGGTACACTGGGGCTTAACACACCATAGTACTATGCGAGCATTTGTTAATGTTATGCCCACTTGGCACTGCCGATTAAGTCTATAACTGATCTGATGTGCTGTAGTGATCTTGCGCAGAGTTTTGGCAGATTGTTCACCTTGAGCTTTAGCACAAATTATTTTAATGTGAGAACGTCCTTTTGGTGCCCCCCCCCGCCCCCTTTGAATGACCCTGGTAACCAGCGGAACAACAAGACCATTCACAAGAAGAACTCTGTTGACATCTACTAGGGATAGAGTTAGAAAAGATTATTTATAATCTGCACACTAGTCTACAGTGACTGAATCAGTCGAATCTCCATTCTTTGTATTGTGTGGGATTTTTGGCCAGGATTTGGGGGGATTGAATTATGAAAAATATTCTCTCTTCTGTGAAATGGTAACCCAGTTGTATTCATTTTTCTGTCCTGCAGAATGCTGGTTGCACTCAAAGGGGACCATCTTCATAAAGTCATTATAAATGGGCGAGGGGAAAAGGGTCACGGGCATCTTTAATACACCCTCTCCCCCCTTTTTTGTGACTGCGTTTTAAAATGCCTCATTTGCGTGTGATGTCGTAACAAATGACGCGTACCTTTTTTATTAAAAGACTTTACTGAAGCAGGAAAAGGTCAGATGGTTTTGAAATCGCCAAAGTGGCTGCAATATATGTTCCCGTGGCGAGGTGCGGCTCGCTCTTGTCTGTGGCTGACGTGACCAAAAATTGTGGACAGTAACTGTCGCCGGTCTTCGCTTTTCCAATCGATCCCCAACAAGTCTAGGCCTTTGGGGGGGGGGGGGGGGTGGGGAGGGAAAAGGTTCAATGTATCACTGCCCACAAGTCATTGAGTTTTACGTGTTAATAGGACAGATATTCTATCTGAACGTTGGGAGAGTTTGTGTTATAGACTCTAGGAAATTGTGTGTGTGAGGGGAGGGGAGCGACATCCTTTAGTGAGCAGAGGGGCCACAATATAAAGGACGTAGCACTATGGAGAGCAGTCATTGTATTACAACCCTCTCTGCGATGGGGAGGAGCAGATGGACTTGGACGTGCTTAGAATTCGACCCAAATGTGCACTTTGGTGTATTTTGCTCAAGAAAACGTTAGAAGAAGCCCAGTAACTGTTCAATTATTTTTTTCTTCCCGCCTGTGATGCCTATAGATGCAGGAGAAGGGTGTTGAGATGAGCTTGGAATCCAGTCCAAAGCCATGTTTGTTTGGTCCCTTGCCTCTTCCTCCTCGCATTGTCCATCCAGTGTAGATAAAAGAACCTATTTGTCTTTTCCATTGCGTTTTGGCTGTCGGTGGCACGTGAACAATATTTGTAAATAGTGTTAATAATGAACGTACATATTGTGACTGACTTTTTTAAAAACAAGTGATGGTGCATGGCTTGTGACATAAAACCCAGCTGATGGGCTGAAGACGGTTTGATTTTTTTCTGTCCCTTCCAAGAGTACAAGAAGTCTGGCTGTCTAATGTTCTGTCTCGACAGTTTGTATCTGTTCAAAGAATGTACTGCCCGCGTAATAAATATTTCTGTGATACATTGACTTCAGTCCTTTTTTGTCCGTGTTTGTGTGTAATGTGTCCGTGTGTGTGTAATATATGGTATACGTATGTATAATGCATGAGTCCATATAATCAATGTTTCCTCTCATTTTTGTTTCGTGCGGCGTCCCTTTATTAAGTTTGCGCGGTCTCTCTTCCAGCGGCAGAAGCTGGTGAGCGGCCAGCGCGGGACCTCTCGATTGGTGAGCGGCCTCGCACATTGGGGGAACATTGCATATTGTGTGTGTGTTCTTATGTATATAATATAGACTTGAGAACTGATTACATAACATAAGAATTGGGAGCAGGAGTCGTCCATTCGGCCCCTCGAGCCTGCTCTGCCATTCAATGGGATCATGGCTGATCATCGACCTCAACTCCACTTTCCTGCACTATCCCCATATCCCTTGATTCCCTTAATATTCAAAAATCTATCGATCTCTGTTTTGAACGACTGAGCCTCCACAGCCCTCTGGGGTAGAGAATTCCAAAGATTCACCACCCTCTGAGTGAAGAAATTTCTCCTCATCTCAGTCCTAAATGGCCGACCCCTTATTCTGAGACCGTGACCCCTGGCTCTAGACTCCCCAGCCAGGGGAAACATCCTCCCTGCATCTACCCTGTTGAGCCCTGTAAGAATTTTCTGTTTCAATGAGATCACCTCTCATTCTTCTAAACTCTAGAGAATATAGGCCTTGTCTACTCAATCTCTCCTCATAGGACAATCCCCCCATCCCAGGAATCGGCTAAACAATAGCAACTTGTATTTATATAGCATAGACATAGAACATAGAAGATAGGAGCAGGAGTAGGCCCTTCGAGCCTGCTCCGCCATTCAACGAGATCATGGCTGATCATCCAAACCCTAGCACCCAGTCCCTACACCGACAGCCATCCCACCCAAGCCCTATCCCCGTAACCCCACGTATTTAATCCCCCCTAACACTAAGGGTCAATTTTTATCATGGCCAATCAACCTAACCCGCACATTTTTGGACTGCATCCCAAGGTGTTTCATGGGAGCGTTATCGGACAGAGATTTGACACCGAGCTGCATAAGGAGATATTGGGACAGCTCGGTCAAAGAGAGGTAGGTTTTAAGGAGCGTTTCCATAGAATGATACAGCACAGAAGGCCGTTCAGCCCATCGTCCCTGTGCCGGCTAAAGGAGGAATGAGCGAGAGAGAGGTAGAGAGCCATAAACCTCAAAACGTTTCATAATCTCTCAATACTCCATTAGATGCCCCTCAACCTTCTGTTCCAGTAGGGATAAAGCCCCAATGTCTTAAATACAACATCACCCCCTCACTTTTATATTCAAAGCCCCATCTATAAAACCCAGAATCCCATTTGTGTTTTTTTTTAATGGCTTTTTTTTGCCTACACTCCTTTTAAAGGCCCCTAGAGATCGCTCTCCTACTCACTGGGCTTGGCTTACTTCCTTTCACTCTTTCCGCCCCCCCCCCCCCCCCAAATGCGCTAGTTGGCATCTCGGCATCAAACTGCATCTGCCACCGATCTGCCCGCCCAGCTAACTGAACACGGTTCTACACCGTTTGCCCTGTGCCCTAATTTGGTAGCGTAACAAACTTCAATATCATTGCTTTTGTACCTATGTCCGAATCATTTTATATTAATAGGAAGCAATGGACACCATGCACAGATCCCTGGGAAAGCCCGCTACCCACACCCCAAAAAACACCATTTAAAAAAAAAAAAAATAATAATCTTTGGGATGTGGGTGTCGGTGGCAAGGTGGGCATTTATTGCCAATCTCTAGTCACCCTGTTTGGTACAACTGTGTGGCTTACTAGACCACTTAAAAGGTCAGTTAAGAGTCATAAGAATTAGGAGCAGGAGTCGGCCATACAGCCCCTCGAGCCTGCTCCGCCATTCAATAAGATCACGGCTGATCATCGACCTCAACTCCACTTTCCCGCCCGATCCCTATATCCCTTGATTTTCCCAACCCCGAGTCCAAAAATCTATTGATCTCAGCCTTGAATATACTCAACGATTCAGCATCCCCAGCCCTCTGGGGCAGAGAATTCCAAAGATTCACAACCCTCCTGAGTGAAGAAATTCCTCCTCCTCTCAGATGGTCAGACCACATTGGCATGGGACTGGAGTCGCATATAGACCAGACTGGGTAAGGACGACAGGTTTCCTTCACTAAAGGGGACATTGGTGAACCAGTTGGGTTTTTAACAATCCGACAGATTCATGGTCACTTTTACTGACATCAGCTTTTTAGTTCGTTTTTTTTTTCCAAATTCTGAAATGGCCATGGTGAGATAATGAACTCCCATTCTACTGGATTTATTAGTCCAGCCCGATCTGGATTACTAGCTCATTACCATAACCATGCCCCTACCATATCCAGCAGACTTTGGCCCCGGCCATTCCTGTTTCCACGCAGCTACATTCTGTTTCACAAATACCGTTAATTTTCATAAGCAGTCTCCTAGTTTTATTTGTTCTTGAGATGTGACACCTTTTATTGAATGCCTCCTGAAAACACTTCATATAAATGCTCACCGCATTCCCTTGTTATACCATCTGTCATTTCCTCTAAATGTAAATTGGGCGGGACTTCCTTTTACAAAGCTGAGTTTTGGATGATGGAAAAAGGTTAACAATGAATTTTCACCTCCCCGCATGGACCTGGGCTGCCCCATTGCTTGTGTTTGCACTATTCCAGGGTATTTCACTGTGTAGTATGCACTCATCTCTGTAATGTTTATTAGTTCATGGGATGTGGACGTCGCTGGCAAGGCCAGCATTTATAGCCCGTCCCTAATTGTCCTTGAGAAGGTGGTGGTGAGCCGCCTCCTTGAACCGCTGCAGTCCGTGTGGTGAAGGTACACCCACAATGCTGTTAGGGAGGGAGTTCCAGGATTTTGACCCAGTGACGATGAAGGATCGACGATATACTTCTAAGTCGGGATGGTGTGTGACTTGGAGGGGAACTTGGAGGTGGTGGTGTTCCCATGCACCTGCTGCCCTTGTCCTTCTAAGTGGAAGAGATCGCGGGTTTGGGAGGTGCTGCCGAAGAAGCCTTGGCGAGTTGCTGCAGTGCATCTTGTCAATGGTACACACTGCAGTCACGGCACGCCGGTGGTGGAGGGAGTGAATGTTTAAGGTGGTGGATGGGGGGCCAATCAAGTGGGCTACAATGTCCTGGATGGTGTCAAGCTTCTTGAGTGTTGTCGGAGCTGCCCTCATCCAGGCAAGTGATGTTAGGAGATGGTGATCACTGCACAGTTCTGAGGACCTAATATACAAAGAATATTTTTTAACACTTATTTAATCAACTTCCTTTCCACCTGTTCCAGAAGGGGTCCAATCACTTGTTTACTCAAATCTGAGATCTGGGGGGGAAAAAAAGTCTCAACATTTTGGGATACATGACGTGAGACGTGACGGGTGGGGAGTGTAGCTTTGCTCGGGAGGAACAGGTGAGTTTGGACCTGTGATTCCCAAAGCTTTCCACCACTGGGGGTTTTCCTCGCCTCATGTCTGGGTCTGTTGTAAACTAAATGATAAGAGATCGATCGCTGTGATTAGTCAACAGCTCCCATTATCGTTGTATCATTGACTGCCTGGATGATGGAAGGTGAGCCAGATAAACCTCAATCTTTATTTTCTAGTAATTCCTGTGTTCCTGCAACAGAGAGGAGTGAGAGGGACAGAGATGCACAGAACCACTCCAGCCATGCAGCAAGGAAAAACATGAGCAGACCCACCACCAACTGGGGATGGGCAATGAATGCGGCTTTGCCAACGACACACTCGGCCCGAGAACAAATAATTTATAAAAAAGTGCACATCTAGTTCTCCAAGTCCTTGCGGAAAATGTTTCTGACAGATACAAGGACAAAGAAAATTAACGCAGTTTGCAAATGTGCACACAAGGTCTCGGAACCTATCAAGATCATCCATTAAGAAGTTTAAATTCGATTGGTACGGAGAATGCTCCTGCAACAGTAATGTGTCCACTGGGTGGCAGTAGCACACGATACACAGTCGAGCTTTTCCAACTTGGCCTTTCACCACCTCGGGACATCCCAACACGCTTTATAGTCAAAGATGTACTTTTGAAGTGGAGTCACTGTTGTAATGTTGGAAACACGGGCAGCCAATTTACGCACAGCAGGCTCCCACAAACAGCAATGTGATAAAGAGCAGATAATCTGTGATTTAGTGATGTTGATTGAGGGATAAATATTGGCCCCAGGACACCGAGGGATAACGCCCCTGCTCTTAAGAATAGTTCCATGGGATCTTTTTTACGTCCACCTGAGAGGGCAGGCAGGGCCTCAGTTTAATATCTCATTTGAAAGACGGCACCACCGACAGTGCAGCACTCCCTCAGTACTGCACTGGGAGTGTCAGCTGGATTTTTGTGCTCAAGTCTCTGGAGTGGGGACTTGAACCCACAAACCTTTCTGATGCAGGGTGAAAAGGTGCTGTAGAAATTGCAAGTTCTCTCTTTCCCAGTTCCCCAATTCCAGGCATGTAAAGGGTTCACGGCGCGAGGCAGCCAAATCTCGGGCAAATGTTTGAAGGTTGTGCTGCAGTTTGTTGTTCGCGACCTTGCGGTGACCTAGCTTATCTCCTCGGAGAGGAGCACAGATGTTGAGCAATCATAGAGGAACTTCCAACCGCAGCAGCGATTACAATACGCTGGGACTCCCCGGCTCGCAATGTTAATCACACCAGCTTCAACAAAATTAGACTCAAAGTCTAATCTCGACTCTTCATTTTATTCTTAAATAAAAACACTAAAATAAAACCGCCAACCCTCTTTCCCGTTCTCCAGCCACAAACCGGCCTCCACATCCGCATGTAACCGCCAACATCTAAACGCCAGTCGCAAAGTTGGTGGGAAAAATTGCCAGGTTTTTGACTACGGGAGCTGGAGAATAAAGAATTCCACACACCCGTGCGGTTGACTCTTTAACTGCCCCCCGAAGCGGCCGAGCCAGCCAACCCCCAGTGCATCGCCCAAACTTCCCAAGGGGGGCGGGGGGGGGGAGCAAGGCAATTGAGGGGGCGGGTGATAAATTCCGGCCTTGCCGCCGACGCCTGCATCTCGAGAGCCAATTAAATAAAAAAAAGTCAATTCAGCGGGGCCCTCGTTCGCCCGGTGTAACAGGGAGGAAAACGTTTCTCAAAGTGTTGTTGACGTTGGGCTTCAACAGCGAGTCGGGGGGGAGGGGTGCGGGTTTCCCAAAGCCAGCGACGCTGGAAAAGCAAACAGGCGGTCTTCACTCCGTTGCATTTGGCACTTGTTCGCACAGTCTCTGCCTTTGTTTCCCTTTTGAAGTCTTTTGGATTGTAACACTCCTCCGTTCTTCCCCCTCCCACCCCCCCCCCCAACAACAACAACCTCCTCAAACTCTGGTCTTTCCGCAGGCGGTTAGGCCACGCCGATGGCTTCTGACGCAGGCAATACGTTCGCCACGCTGTCGCCACGATGATCGGTAGTCGCCGCGGCTTCTCCAGAGATGGACCAGACGTTGTTCATTTCTGAAACAAAATAAGGTTCGGGTTTTTACGATCTGCCCCAATGGTTACACATTGAGGGGGGGAGGGGGGGGGCGGAGTTTGGTCTCGTTTTATGAGCCAGATGGGAAACACTTTCATTCCACGGAATTTACAGCAGAGGATCGGGCCGACCAGTCCGTGCCGCAGCTTTTAATGCTCCGCACGAGCCTCCTCCTCGCCTTACCTCGCATAACACGTTTGTACATCGCTCCCTTCTTTACCCCCCTCACTGAGTCTCCGGGGGCCCAAACACACCCGCAACCCGGAATTAGTGCGGATATCGCCTGACCTGCGGGTCACCACCACAGTCCGAGCTTTTCAGTAGTGAACGTGACTATTGTTGCTATCAAAGAAAATTAACCGACTCGGGCCCTGTGAGATTTGCTTAAGTATCTCAAGTCTTGATGTTGGAAGAACATGTATAAGAACATAAGACGTAGGAGCAGGAGTAGACCATTTGGCCCCTCGAGCCTGCTCCGCCATTCAATAAGATCATGGCTGATCTGATCTTAGCCTCAACTCCACTTCCCTGCCCGCTCCCCATAACCCTCGACTCCCTTATCGTTCAAAAATCTGTCTATCTCCACCTTAAATATATTCAATGACTCCGCCTCCACCTGGGGTAGAGAATTCCACAGATTCACGACCCTCTGAGAGAAGAAATTCCTCCTCATCTCCATTTTAAATGGGCGACCCCTTATTCTGAAACTATGCCCCCTAGTTCTAGATTCCCGCACGAGGGGAAACATCCACCCTGTCAATCCCCTCAGAATCTTGTATGTTTCAATAAGAACGTGTGGATAAGTTTTTCTTGACATCACTCTGATCTTCACTGATCCCACTGCTCCCCATTACTTATTAGTTGAGGCCCATGGACAGCTCTCCATCAACACTGTGTCGTTGGGGACAATTAAGACAGATTATAAGAAACACAAAACCCTGTTTGGGTTCACTCTGCGACTAACACCCATCATTTCTAAAGCCGGCCCTCTGAAAAGAGCTGTTTGGTTTAATAACGCCTCTCTGCTCTGACAGATATTACACAGGATTACATAACATATCCGGCACAGAAACAGGCCATTCGGCCCAACCAATCAGTGTCGGCGTTTATGCTCCACTCGAGCCTCCTCCCGTCTTTCCTCATCTAAATCTATCAGCATAACCCTCTATTCCCTTCTCCCTCATAAGCTTGTCCAGCCTCCCCTTAAATGCATCTATACTATTCGCTTCAACCACTCCCTGTGGTAGCAAGTTCCACATTCTCACCACGCTCTGGGTAAAGAAGTTTCTTCTGAATTCCCTATTCTTCCAGAATGTTCCTCCTACGTTCCTCAGCTGACACTGACCGACAGAAAAGGTCCAGCAATGATTTAAAAATTCTCTTCCTTGTTTTCAAATCCTTCCATGGCCTCCTCGCCCCCTCCCTATCTCTAACCTCCTCCAACCTCAAACCCCCCCCCCCCCCCGGAGATATCTGCGCTCCTCCAATTCTGGTCTCTTGCCAGATTTTCATCACTCCACCATTGGCGGCCGTGCCTTCAGCTGTCTAGGCCCTAAGCTCTGGAATTCCCTCCCGAAACCTCTCCGCCTCTCCCTCCTCCTTTAAGACGCTCCTTAAAATCTACCTCTTGGACCAAGCTTTTGGTCACCTGCCCCTAATATCTCCTTTTGTGGCTCGGTGTCATTTATTTCTGATTACGCTCCCATTTTACTACATTAAAGGCGCTATATAAATGCACGCTGTTGATACATACCTGTCCGGAACTTGCTATAAATCCCGCTTTCACGCCTGCTTCTCTGGTTTCGATGGCATGGCAATCCGTTCTCTCTCCACCTGCGTGTGCCAAATTAACATAAGAACACAAGAATTAGGAGCAGGAGTAGGCCATAAGGTCTCTCGAGCCCGCTCCGCCGTTCAATAAGATCATGGCTGATCATCGACCTCAACTCCACTTTCCCGCCCGATCCCCTTATCCCTTGATTCCCCTCGAGTCCAAAAATCTATCGATCTCAGCCTTGAATATACTCAACGACTCAGCATTCACAGCCCTCTGGGGCAGAGAATTCCAAAGATTCACAATCCTCCGAGTGAAGAAATTCTTCCCTATCTCGGTCTCAAATGGCCGACCCCTTATCCTGAGACTGTGCCCCCCAGTTCTAGACTCTCCAGCCAGGGGGAAACAACCTCTCAGCATCTACCCTGTCAATCCCCTTCAGAATCTTATATGTTTCAATGTGATCACTGCTCATTCTTCTAAACACCAGAGAGTATAGGCCCATTCTACTCAAATTAAATGAACTGAATCTAGTTACGTTGAAAGAAATGCATTCTTCACTTTCTCAACACTCGATGTCGACCACTCGGGGATTTCCCATCAAGTCATAAAAGGAAATGACAGTCCTGACGAGTCCAAGACCTGTGCTTGACTCTGTCGACACACAGAGGTCAACTTGCTGACTGGGTATACAATTGCCGCTGCTCGTTGTAAAACCCGCCCAATGAAATCAATGAAAATCTGGCAGGATCTACAACAGGCGCATGAACGATGGTTATCGCCCGGTTTGTGAAGTTTACAAATGAACCCCTGCTTTCCCCACACATCGGTGTGGATTACTCAATAATTGGCATGTATTTTTATTTTATTCGTTCATGGGATGTGGGCGTCGCTGGCAAGGCCAGCATTTATCGCCCATCCCTAATTGCCCCTTGAGAAGGTGGTGGTGAGCCGCCTTCTTGAGCCGCTGCAGTCCGTGTGGTGAAGGTACTCCCACAGTGCTGTCAGGGAGGGAGTTCCAGGATTTTGACCCAGCGACGATGAAGGAACGGCTGATATATTTCCAAGTCAGGATAGTGTGTGATTTACATAGGATATACGGCACAGAAACAGGCCATTCGGCCCAACCAGTCCATGCGGCGTTTATGCTCCACTCGAGCCTCCTCCCGTCTTTCCTCATCTAAATCTATCAGCCTAACCCTCTATTCCCTTCTCCCTCATGTGCTTGTCCAGCCTCCCCTTAAATGCATCGATACTATTCGCCTCAACCACTCCCTGTGGCAGCGAGTTCCACATTCTCACCACTCTCTGGGTAAAGAAGTTTCTTCTGAATTCCCCATTGGATTTCTTGGTGACTATCTTATATTGATGGCCTCTAGTTATGCTCTTCCCCACAAGTGGAAACATTCTCTCTGTATCCACTCTATCAAAACATTTCATAGTTTTAAAGACCTATATTCGGTCACCCATCAGCCTTCTTTTATCAAGAGAAAAGAGACCCAGCCTATTCATCCCTTCTTGATACGTATACCCTCGCATTTCTGGTATCATCCTTGTAAATCTTCTCCAGTGCCTCTATATCCTTTTAATAATATGGCGACCAGAACTGTACGCAGTACGCCAAGTGTGATCTAACCAAGGTTCGATACAGGTTTAGCATAACTTCCCTACTTTTCAATTCTATCCCTCGAGAAATAAACCCTAGTGCTTGGTTTGCTTTTTTTATTCATGGGATTTAGGTGTCACTGGCAAGGCCAGCATTTATTGCTCATCCCTAATTACCCTCGAGAAGGTGGAGGAGAACTTGGAGGTGGTGGTGTTCCCATGCGCCTGCTGCCCTTGTCCTTCTAGGTGGAAGAGATGGCGGCTTTGGGAGGTGCTGCCGAAGAAGCCTTGGCGAGTTGCTGCAGTGCATCTTGTAGATGGTACACACTGCAGCCACGGTGCGCCGGTGGTGGAGGGAGTGGATGTTAAAGGTGGTGGAGGATGGGGTGCCGGTCAAGGTATTAAAAGATCAATATTGAGCCGAAACAGTGAGGTACTCCTGTCACCTTCTAAATCATTGGTGCGCCCGCACTTAGAACACTGTGTACAAGTTCTGGCCGCCACAGTACAAAAAGGATGTTGCTGTTATTGAAAGGATAGAGAAGAGAGTAGCCAGAATGAGAGAGGGGATGGAAGGATGGGATTAGAAGGAGCGATTATTTAAATTGGGCATTTTCTCACTGGAAAAAGGAAGGCAGAGAGGTGATCTGATTGCTGTTTTTAGGATTGTATTAGACTATTCTTTTAGTGCACGCTACTAATATTGCATCGCTTTTTTTTAATCAGGCTACTTGTTCGCAAAAACTATTGGGCAGAGAAAGTATGACCCACACTGAGGATGCATTAAGGAAGTAAAGTGGATTCAGATTTGTATTTCTACAGTGTCTTTCATGACCTCAGGACGTCCCAAAGCACTTTACAGCCAATGAAGTACTTTTGAAGTGTGGTCACTGTTGTAAAGTAGGAAACACAGCAGCCAATTTGTGCACAGCAAGATCCCACAAACAGCAATGTGATAATGACCAGATCATCTGCCTTTTTTAGTGATGTTGATTGAGGGATAAATATTGGCCCCAAGACACTCAACACCATCCATGGCACAGCAGTCTGCCTCATTGGCACCCCTGCCAATGGACTCCTCCACCAACTCCTCCATTGACACACTGTGACTGCAGTGAGTGAAATCTATAGAATGCACTCGAGCAACTCACCAAGTTTATAGTGACAGCACTTACATCCCCCCGTGACCTCCCCACCAAGAAGGGAAAAGAGCAGCAATGTCGCAGGAACACCATCAGCTCCAAGTCACACGCCATCCTGACTTCCACATATAGGCCGGAATTTTGCCAGCGCTCAGGGGGCGGGTTTGGAGGCGGGACATCCGGCAAAATCGCAAAGATTGACAGCGGGTCGGAAACCCGCCGTCAACCCGCCTCCAATCAATCTTCCCAAGTGTCGGGTCCCCGATTTGCGCATGGACCCAAGACCTAGCAGCGGGAAGAGGATTATAGTCACTTACCTGCCTGTTAACAGGTTGTTAACAGGCAGTTAACAGGCTTTTTCCAATTTTGACACTTCTACTGCGGGCTTCCCGACATCCGGACACCACGCCAGGTTAAGTGTGGAGTGTTGTGAGTCTGCTGTAATGTTTCTGCATTGATGACAGCTGCAGAAGTGGTGTGAAGGATCCAATGGTGCACTGGTGAGTCTCAGAGGTAAGAAAATGTTGGGAAATTCATTTTGAATGCAATTTGACTTTTCTGTAGGTAACAGGTTTTGATTTGTATGTGTCCCACCTCATTGGGAGAACCTCTCTCACCAGTGACAGATCGCTTCTGTAACCTCACCTGCAGCTGCCATCTGTTCTAGCCTAAGGACGGAGTCACTGGAGAGCCTGGGTGCAAGAGCTCACATGTGAACAGTCATTGTCAGTATTTGCAGCACCTCAATGCTGTCAAACACTGAAAAATCAACACTTTTTTTGCGTGGTCCCTTTAAGAAAACCGGCAGATGACGCATCATCAAATGACGTCATCTGACACTGGCTTCCTCTTAATTGGCTGGCAAGCCCACAGGGCGGGTTTAACAAGGCCAATTGACGTAAAATCATGTCCGTGGGCCGGATGTAGTTGGGGGCGGGACAGGAACCCGGAAGGCAGCTGACCCGCTCCCAAGCTGCCTCGAAGGAGAAAATCGCGGCCATAATCTCCGTTCCTTTATTGTCGGTGGGTCAAAACCCTGGAATTTTCTACCCAACACCTTGAGGGAAGCGCCGTCACCATCAGAACTATAGTAGTTCAAGGGGAAGGGACACCACCACCTTCTTAAGGCAACTTGTGGCTCAGTGGGTAGCACCCTCGCCTCTGAGTTATGAAGAGTCGTGGGTTCAAGTCCCACTCCAGGGACTTGAGCACATAAATCTAGGCTGACACTCCCAGCGCAGTGCTGAGGGAGCGCTGCACTGTCGGAGGTGCCGTCTTTCAGCTCAGACATCAAACCGAGGCCCCCGTCTGCCCTCTCAGGTGGACGTGAAAGATCCCGCGGCACTATTTCGAAGACGAGCAGTGGAATTATCCCCGGTGTCCTGGCCAACATTTATCGCTCAGCCAACATCATGAAAAACTGACTATCCTGTCATTATCTGATTGCTGTTTGTGGGAGCTTGCTGTGTGCAAATTGGCTGCCGCGTTTCCCACAATACAACAGTGACCACACTTCAAAATGTACTTCATTGGCTGTAAAGCGCTTTGGGACGTCCTGAGGTCATGAAAGGCGCTGCAGAGAAATGTAACTTCTTTATTTCTAACTAGGGATGGTCAATAAATGCTGGCCTTGCCAGTATCACCCATATTCTGTGAACAGAACATAAAAACAAATTCAGCCATTACTGTACCTACCAGTTGAGTATGAATATCAAGATGATCAGTGCAGCCGATACAACGTCTGATGAAATCCACATCGCTTTGTACTGAGAAGGGGTCTGGAGGGAACAATAAAAATGAAAAATGGAACATCAGTGTTTAATATATTTAAATTCTCCGCATCGGGAGCGCTGCGTTCAGTTTGGGACCCGCACCTCAGGAAGGATATATCGGCCTCGGAGGGGTAGCAGCACAGATTCACCACAATGATACCCAGGGCTAAAAGGGATAAATTATGAGGACAGATTGCACAGACTGGGCTTGTATTCCCTTGAATACAGAAAATTATGGAGTGATCCAATTTGAGGTGTTTAAGATGATCAAAGGCATTGATTGGGTAGATACAGAGAAACCATTTCCTCTGGTGGGGGGAGTCCAGAACAAGGGGTCGCAATCTTAAAATTAGAGCCAGGCCGTTCAGGGGTGATGTCAGGAAGCACCACTTCACACAAAGGGGAGTGGAAATCTGGAACTCTCCCCCCCAAAAAGCTGTTGAGGCTGGGGGTCAATTGAAAATTGATAGGTTTTTGTTAGGCAAGGGTATTAAGGGTTACAGAACCAAGGCGGGTAGATGGAGTTAACATACGAACATATGAACAAGGAGCAGGAATAGGACCCTCGGCCCCTCGAGCCTGCACCGCCTTTCAATAAGATCATGGCTGATCTGATTACTCCACATTCCCGCCTACCCCCGATAACCTTTCACCCCCTTGCTTATGAAGAATCTATCTACCACAGCCTTAAAAATATTCAAAGACTCTATTTCTACCGTCCTCTAAGGAAGAGAGTTCCCAAGATTCACGACCCTCTGAGAAATAATTTCTCCTCACCTCTGTCTTAAATGGGCGACCCCTTATTTTTAAACTGTGACCCCTAGTTCTAGATTCTCCCACAAGAGGAAACATCCTCTCCACATCCACCCTGTCCCGACTGTTAAGTCTGTGAGTTGTTCAAGTAATTAATACTCAGACTTAATCAGTAACAATAAAACAGGTCTTTACTGGTTGGAGGTAGGGACTACACTGAATACAAGATTACTGCACAGTGCTTATATACCGGTGTGTTCACCCCCGGTATTACGTCTACAGCAGCCTGAGAAAGTAGTACATCTCTTAAGGTGGAACAGGCTTAAGCTCTCTTAAGGTGGAACAGGTTACATACACAACACTCCTCCCTTCTTAGCTTTATAGTCATCCCCCCATTTAACATAACGTAATAACATATATACATATATAACTTCATGTTTAACGTAACATATCACAGATTCAGTCTCTGCGGAAAACAGTTCACAGATTCAATCTCTGTGGTGTAGTCGGTTCACGTTACTCATTCAATAGTCCTTTCATGGATTTAACAGCTTGAACTTCCGAACTGATTTGGCTCCGTTCGGAGGGACCACGTGTGTGATCTGGTAGAGGTGATAATGGTTCAGATGGGTCATCTTCTGTTTTTACTTTTCCTTTTCTGCTTCTTGGAGACTCTCTGGGCTCCATTGTCAGCTGCCAGCTGCATGCGCAGTTCCTCCTTCTCTTCCTCCTGTTTCCGTCGTAGAGCCAGCTTCTCCCGATGTTCTGTAGACTTTTGGAGCTCCTCCATGATTTCTGCACTTTGGGAGTCGAAGTTACAAGCTGGGCAGGACAGGACATCGTAATATTCGGTGTCGTCCACCAGGTCATGGTAATATTCGGTGTCGTCCTGAGCTAGACCAGTGAGAGGGTCGTCTATTTCCTCCATACCCAGCTGGACGTTAGCCAGCTCTTGTTCCAAATCCAGACATCTTTCCTGAAGAGACTTCTTCATGTGTACCTCTGCATCCAGCTTTTTCTGGGCTTTCAGCAAGTCGTTTACTAGTGACCTCATTTGTGATTTTAATACTTCAACTTCCTTTGGAGATTGATTGATCGGACTATGCAATCCCTCTACCGGAGCAGCTGTTTCAGCGGTCTGTTGTTCTACATTGACGTGAGTCAGCGTACTTTTGGCATCCAATGGCTGCTCTGTTGCAGTCGTTTCAGTCTGTGTCGTCACATCAGCCATCTCAATGACTTTTGAGAGCTCCGAACCCTTTTCCTTTGAAGATCGCAGCTCGTGTTCAAGTTTTTCCCATTTCAGAGTCTTGTCCCTCAGCATATGAAGGAGTTGGCTGACCGTTAACTCTTCTGACACCAGATTATGGCACGCACCTTCAGAACCTGAATCAGCTTTGATTCATTCGGCCTCCTCGCGCAGATGGTTGGTGTGCTCCTGCTCCATTTTCTCCATCAGTTGCTTCTGTTGCCTTTCCAGATTCTCCCACTCTGTAACAAAGAACTTTTTTATTTCATTCATCTCTTGCTCAAAACGGCGAATCATTTGTTCTAATTGCTGTTGTAGTTTGAAATGGAGTTGAGTTCGAGCCCAGTGTCCCTCAAAAATGTGCATATCAGTAGACTTGACAGACTCAGAATTCTCTGTTAAACTATGTTGTTGTTGCTCAGTGGAATTCTGTGCTGAAACTTTGTCTTTTGCACATGGGTTGGTCTTACCATCATCAGTTCTAGAGTCTGGGCTGATTATCTGCACCGAGTTCTCACTCTTTATGGCTTTTAGCGAATGCCAGTCCATATTTATGTTTCTAAGCCACTCCCGGCCTAGTAGTGGTGGACCTCCCTCCGGTAGCACATATAAGTCCATTATTTGACTTCCTTCGCCCTTGTTGGCCACTGCAACCTTTATTGTCCCGATGGGGTACACTCTCTGCCCCGTGTAGGTTGTCAATATAATCTCCGTATCCTGTAGGGGAATATGTTGGAATAACCTTCTGTAATCTTTCTTATTCATGACCGACAATGCCGATCCAGTGTCCAATTCCATTTTTACTTGGACTCCTTCTATCTGAAGAGTAACCCAAATTGTCTGGAGGTCTGCACCCTTACCAACGTTGAGTACCCTTAAGCTAGCCAGTTCAATACTGCTTAAGCCAGCCAGTTCATTACTGCTAGCGTCTGAATCGGACTCCTGTTCGGCCACCTTGTGTACCTTTGCGTATTTCCCTTGCGGTGACTTCTTGTTGCTGGTCTTCTTCCCTGACCTGCATACTCTAGCTATATGTCCAAGCTTACCACATGTTCTGCATTCTTGGTTTTTAAACCAACACTGGTTCTGATCATGCGTTGTCTTTCCACAACGATAACATTTAACAGAACTCACACCCAATTTGTGTGCACGGAGCTCCGGTGACCGTAGCTGCATTACTGCCGTGCCTCTCGCTGCGGCTTCGTGTGCTGCTGCCATAGTGACCGCCTTCTCAAGCGTCAGCTCATTCTCCTCGAGCAGTCGCTTTTGTGTATCCTGTTTAAATAAACCACACACAAATTTGTCTCGTAGTGCATCTGTCAGTCCCGTTCCAAACTGGCAATATTTCGCTAATTTACGCAATTCCAGCAAATATTCAGCATTGCTTTCATGCTGTAGCTGCCTTCTGTCATAAAATTTAAATCGTTCCGCTAGCATCAGCGGCGTGGGGTTTAGATGATCTTTCAGGACAGTAACAATCTCATCGAACGTCTTATCCGCCGGTTCATCTGGTGATAACAGGTGTTTCAATTGCCCGTATGTCTTCGCACCCATTAAATTTAATAATGTTAGAGCTTTATCTTGGTCACGAATTTTATTGGCCTTACAATAATTTTTTACTCTTTCAACATATATGGCCCAATCTTCGATGTCACTATCAAAGTTGCTAATATTCCCGTGTTTAGGCATTGTAGTACTTTATCAGATTTGCAATTTCTCAGATTTTTTTTTTTACTGCTATCCAAGATGGCGGCTTCCCGCTCTTGCCGTCGTCCTCCGCCCACAAAATGGCGGTTTTCCCGCGCTTAGCGGTCTTCACCTGTCCCCCGACGCCGTCTCCCTTCAGCCCCGAGTGCGGCCCTTATCTCCGCCGCGATCGATGGCCCGCGCTTTTCACCGCGGCTCTCGCGCCTTCAGTGTCTGCCGACGCTGCGCCTTTCAGCCCGAGTGCGGCCCTTATCGGTGGTTGCGATCGATGGCCCGGCTGCGCCCCTCACTTCAAAGCGGCCCGGCCCTTATCTGCCGATCGCTATCGCCCTGTACCTCTCTCTTCCCCAGTCCTGTCTTCTACTCCGGTTCACAAGCTGATGGAGGCTTCAGGGTCCTAATGCCTGTCACTTCCAGTGGGGTGGTGAGTGGTGAGGTTTGAAACCTCTCTTCAACCGCCATGGAATAACTGCCGCAGGGTAAGAACCTGACTCGTCGCCAGTGTTAAGTCTGTGAGTTGTTCAAGTAATTAATACTCAGACTTAATCAGTAACAATAAAACAGGTCTTTACTGGTTGGAGGTAGGGACTACACTGAATACAAGATTACTGCACAGTGCTTATATACCGGTGTGTTCACCCCCGGTATTACGTCTACAGCAGCCTGAGAAAGTAGTACATCTCTTAAGGTGGAACAGACTTAAGCTCTCTTAAGGTGGAACAGGTTACATACACAACACCGACCCCTCAGGATTTTATATGTTTCAATCAAGTCACCTCTTACTCTTCTAAACTCCAGCGGATACAAGCCTAGCCTGTCCAACCTTTCCTCATAAGACAACCCGCAAGATACAGATCAGCCATGATCGGACTGAATGGCGGGACAGGCTCGAGGGGCTGAATGGCCTCCTCCTGTTCCTGTGTTCCAGACCTCAAACCCATCCCCTGCCGCACAGCTGGCACGATGCCCTGCCCCGAGATCATAGGCAAGCAACTGCCAGGGAAAGGACTTTTCCTGGCGATGACACTGCAGTCGGAAAAGGGCATTAAAAATGTTTTATTTCATTTACACATCAAACCACAGGGCGGTTAAGTCAAGTCACTTCCACCAGCGAGGACCAAAACAAGTTGCGATGGTTGTTAAAATAGCACAAGGGATCCTGGACTTTATAAATAGAGACACAGAGTAAAAAAGCAAGGAAGTTACGCTAAACCCTTTACAAAACCGTGGTTAGGCCTCAGCTGGAGTATTGTGTCCAATTCTTGGCACCGCACTTTGGGAAGGATGTCAAGGCCTTAGAGAGGGGGCAGAGGAGATTTAATAGAATGGTCCCAGGGATGAGGGACTTCAGTTATGTGGCGAGACTAGAAAAGCTGAGATAAAAACAGAAAATGCTGGAGAAACTCAGCAGGTCAGGCAGCATCTGTGAAGAGAGAAACAGAGTCAATGTTTCAGGCCGATGAGCTGGGGTTGTTCTCCTTAGAGCAGTGAAGGTTAAAGGGGAGACTTAATAGAGGTGTTCAAAATGATGAAGGGTTTTGGTAGAGTAAATAAGGAGAAACTGTTTCCACTGGCAGGAGGGTCGGTAACCAGAGGACACAATATAAGATGATTGGCAAAAACACCAGAGGGGGGGAGAGGAAGAGAAATGTTTTTACGCAGTGAGTTGTTGTGATCTGGAACGCGCTGCCTGAAAGGGCGCTGGAAGCAGATTCAATAGTAACTTTCCAAAAGGGGACTTGGATAAACACTTGAAAAGTTGTCCAGGCGGATGGTCAGCCTACCATTAGGAACCACGGTTGGCGGAGCTCCTTCAGCCGCTGGGGGGCGTTGGTAATGACAGAGTGGGCGCCTGCGCACCACATCAACGAGAAGAGCCACGACTCGCTCACGACGTACAGGTTGGTGCTGATGTTGGCGGCCGCGTACATTCTGTGGTCAAGAGAAATAAAAGACGGGCCGACAAATAATTTTCTTTCGTTGGAGAGAAAAAAAAACAACCGATTTGCTGAAATAGGCGTAGATTGGTACACCTGACTGTTTAACATAGAAACATAGAAGATAGGAGCAGGAGTAGGCCATTCGGCCCCTCGAGCCTGCTCCGCCATTTAATGAGATCATGGCTGATCATCCAAACTCACTATCCTGTCTCTGCCTTCTCTCCATATCCCTTGATCCCTTTAGCCTTAAGAAATATATCCAACTCCTTCTTGAATATATTTAATGAATTGGCCTCAACTGCTTTCTGTGGTAGAGAATTCCACAGGTTCACCACTCTCTGGGTGAAGAAATTCCTCCTCATCTCTATCCTAAATGGCTTACCCCTTATCGTTAGACTGTGACCCCTGGTTCTGGACTCCCCGACCATCGGGAACAGCTTTCCTGCATCTAGTCTGTCCAGTCCTATTAGAATTTTATAAGTTTCAATGAGATCCCCTCTCACTCTTCTAAACTCTAGCAATAATGACAGGGGTTTGGAAGAGATAAGACCCGTCTGGGACCCGGGGTTCAAAGCCAGCCGAGACGGAGGGGATGAAAGTCTCCTTTGTCCACTGGCTGTGAGGGTTCCACATGAAATCACCTCGGGCAGCCCCAACCCAGACTCATAGAAGTGGGGGTCCAGGTACGTAGATCATTAGAACGTCATCGACAGGTACAGAAAATAATCAAAAAGGCTAATGGGATGCTGGCCTTTATATCTAGAGGACTAGAACACAAGGGGGTAGAAGTTATGCTGCAGCTGTACAAAGCCCTGGTTAGACCACACCTGGCGCACTGGGAGCAGTTCTGGGCACCACACCTTAGGAAGGATATATTGACCTTGGAGGGAGTGCAGCGTAGGTTTACCAGAATGATACCCGGACTTCAAGGGATACATTACGAGGAGAGATTACACAAACTAGGGTTGTATTCCCTGGAATTTAGAAGGTTAAGGGGTGATCTGATCGAAGTTTTCAAGATATTAAGGGGAACAGATAGGGTAGATAGAGAGAAACTATTTCCGCTGGCTGGGGAGTCTAGGACTAGGGGGCAGAGTCTAAAAATTAGAGCCAGACCTTTCAGGAGTGAAGTTAGGAAACACTTCTACACACAAAGGGTGAAAGAAGTTTGGAACTCTCTTCTGCAAACAGCAATTGATGCTGGATCAATTGTTAATTTTAAATATGAGATTGATAGCTTTTTGTTAATCAAAGATATTAAGGGACATGGGGCAAAGGCGGGTATATGGAGTTAAATCGCAGATCAGCCATGAGGCGGAACAGGCTCGAGGGGCTGAATGGCCTACTCCCGTTGCTATGACAGCACAGGAAGAGGTAATACTGCACCTTCACGCCTCTTCTGCTGCTAGTCCCCAATTGGAGCAACAAAAAACGGCCTCTAATTTCTACTGCTTAAGTTACAGCTTCAGTGTAGTTCTGGGAGAAACGTGGCAGCAAATTCGCGCACAGCAAGATTCCACAAACAGCAATGTGATAATGACCAGATCATCTGTTTTACTAAGTATTACGAAGTATTCACAGGCCATTCGGCCCAACAGGTCTTTGTGCTCCACAGGAGCCAACTCGTGTTGGTTGAGGGATAAATATTGGCCAGGACACCGAGAGAACTCCCCTGCTCTTCTTCGAATTAGTTTAGGAATGTGATTGCATTGGAGAGGGTGCAGAGGAGATTCACCAGGATGTTACCTGGGGCTGGAGCGCTTCAGCTATGAAGAGAGACTGGACAGGCTGGGGTTGTTTTCCTTAGAGCAGAGAAGGCTGAGGGGGGACCTGATTGAGGTGTCCAAAATTATGAGGGGCATAGATAGGGTAGATAGAAAGGAACTTTTCCCCTTGTAGAGGGGTCAATAACCAGGGGGCATAGATTCAAGGTAAGGGGCAGGAGGTTTAGAGGGGATTTGAGGGAAAACTTTTTCTCACCCAGAGGGTGGTTGGAATCTGGAACTCACTGCCTGAAAGGGTGGTAGAGGCAGGAACCCTCACAACATTCAAGAAGCATTTAGATGAGCACTTGAAACGCCATAGCATACAAGGCTACGGACCAAGTGCTGGAAACATAGAAGATAGGAGCAGGAGTAGGCCATTCGGCCCTTCGAGCCTGCTCCGCCATTCAATGAGATCATGGCTGATCATCCAAATTCAGTACCCTGTCCCTGCCTTCTCCCCATATCCCTTGATCCCTTTAGCCTTAAGAAATATATCCAACTCCTTCTTGAATATATTTAATGAACTGGCCTCCACCGCCCTCTGTGGCAGAGAATTCCACAGGTTCACTGCTCTTTGGGTGAAGAAATTCCTCCTCATTTCAGTCCTAAATGGCTTACCCCTTATCCTTAGACTATGACCCCTGGTTTTGGACTTCCCGACCATCGGGAACATCCTTCCTGCATCTAGTCTGTCCAGGCCTGACAGAATTTTATAGGTTTCGATGAGATCCCCTCTCAATCTTCTCAACTCCAGTGAGTATAAGCCTAATCGACCCAATCTCTCCTCATACGTCATCCCTGCCATCCCAGGTATCAGCCTGGTGAATCTTCGCTGCACTCCTTCCATGGCAAGAACGTCCTTCCTCAGATAAGGCGACCAAAACTGCACACAAATGGGATTAGAATAGACAGGGCTTGATGGCCGGCGCGGACACGATGGGCTGAAGGGCCTCTTTCTGTGCTGTATAACCCTATGACTCTAGTGCAGTGGGATTATTGATATCCATCCTGAGGGGGCAGACGGGGCCTCGGTTTAACGTCTCATGCGAAAGACGGCACCTCCGACAGTGCAGCACTCCCTCGGCGCTGCACTAGGAGTGTCAGCCTAGATTTTTGTGCTCAAGTCTCTGGAGTGGGACAATGAACCCACCACCTTCAAGTACTGCACTGTGATTCTATGATTCCCGTGGTCACTGAGCCGGTGATAAGATCAGGCCTCCTCTTGCTCATAAACAGGCTGTTACAAGAGAAAATTATAATACCCAACACCATCCTACAGCTTTAAGGCTTCATCTGGCTGAGCGTGGATCACAGGACTGTGTAACATATGTGTAACCGCGCACTGTCAATCAAAGTTCTCCCACAGCAATCGCATCATTTCAATACAACAGCCTTAGTTCTAAATAACAACAGAAGATGCTGGAAAAACTCAGCAGGCCAGGCAACATCCGTGGAGAGAAATTAAGAATCGACGTTTCGGGTTTTTCAAAACTGGAAAGGAAATAAAATAGATCGAAGGCAGAGCTGCGATAGAACAAAAGAGAAGTGAAGAGGCATTAAGAGGTATTCAAAACCAGACGAGATGGTGATAGGACAAGTGGAGACAAAAGACGGCTGAGATTAGGTGTGAAGTGTACTGGCGGGATGAGTGACAGCTGCCATGTAGGAGAGAGAAAAAAAAGGAAAGAGGGGGGAAGGGGGGGGGGGGTTCTACCTGATCGTAACGTGGTTAAGTATTAATTAGCTGCGAGCG
Source organism: Somniosus microcephalus (assembly GCF_052327205.1). Classification (NCBI taxonomy): domain Eukaryota; kingdom Metazoa; phylum Chordata; class Chondrichthyes; order Squaliformes; family Somniosidae; genus Somniosus; species Somniosus microcephalus. The sequence goes on along the minus strand of NC_140996.1, from coordinate 225,698,346 downwards.
ACCCAGCTTTATAAATAAGAACAAGTCAGTTCCTGTTTTCTTTGGTGCGAAATACTTTTAATTTTAAATTCCTTGTCGCTTTAGTCAGTTTCTTTTTTTAATGGTCTTTTTTTTTTTAAAACAAAAATCTAGGCTGACGCTCCAGTGCAGCGCTGAGGGAGTGTCGCACTGTCGGAGGTGCCATCTTTCAGATGAGATGTTAAACCGAGGCCCCGTCTGCTCTCTCAGGTGGACGTAAAAGATCCCACGGCCACTATTTCGAAGAAGAGCAGGGGGAGTTATCCCTGGTGTCCTGGGGCCAATATTTATCCCTCAATCAACATCACTAAAAAAACAGATTATCCGGTCATTATCACATTGCTGTTTGTGGGAGCTTGCTGTGTGTAAATTGGCTCCCACATTTCCTACATTACAACAGTGACTACCCTTCAAAAAATACTTAATTGGCTGTAAAGCGCTTTGGGACGTCCTGAGGTTGTGAAAGGCGCTATAGAAATGCAAGTCTTTTTATTTAGCAGTAGCTACCGATGTAGATTACTATTTACTTTTTGAAGTGCAGACACTCTTTTAATGTAGGAAACGCAGCAGCCAATTTGCGCACAGCAAGCTCCCACAGACAAGCAATGTGATAATTGTCAGATAATCTGTTTTGGTGATGTTGATTGAGGGATAAATATTGGCCAGGACACCGGGGAGATCTCCCCTGCTCTTCTTCGAAATAGTGCCATGGGATCTTTTACATCCACAGTTTAACATCTTAATCTGAAAGACAGCACCTCTGACAATGCAGCACTCCCTCAGTACTTCACTGGGAGTGTCAGCCTGGATTTTTGTGGTCAAGTCTCTGGAGTGGGACTATGAACCCACAACTGCCTGACTCAAAGGCGAGAGAGAGTGCTGCGCACTGAGACACGGCTGAACTTCAAGAGCCCAGTGCATGACTTAGGCTCCAATTAGATTGCTCAATTAGCTAATGCATTTCCCAAAACACTGAATGAAACTACACAAATCCAGGAAAGCCCCAGGTTCAATCCCCAGCCCCTACTGGAGTGTCGGGCTAATTCACGTACAAGGTGGGCTTTTGAACCCTCAATTTCCTGGCTCACAGCTGAGCGCACTCCCAACTTAGCCAAGCTTTCTCTGTTGTAGGGCTGGTGTATACAATGTACGAGGAAAAAAAGCCAGTCATCTCCTGATGGTTTTTCAGTCCTTGATGACCTGGCCGCTCCCCAAGAGCAGGAGCAGGGAATATACCAGTCGCTCCCAATCTACAGAAATCGCCCTTTGATTGGCCTCAGGATGTTCCTGTTTTCCCACAGAGAGTGCCTGAGCAGTGCTCTTAAAGGTATAGAGCCTGCTTATACAGTTCCACCTTAGCAGTTAAAAATCACAATCATGCTTCGGATCCCAGAGTGACTGCGAGCAATGCCACGGGTGATCAGTTCATGCGAGAATAGTATGCAAGAATGAAATGAGGACTCCTAGCTCCTATCATAGTTATCTATGAACATTCAACCATGGCAGAACAATGGGGAGGGCGGTCCTTCACTTCCTCCAGCCCTGCCGCCCTCCGAGAACTCGACATTCCTCCAGTTCTGGCCTCTTGCTCATCCCCAACTTCCCTCGCCCCACCATTGTCAGTTGCCTAGGCCCTAAGCTCTGGAATTCCTTCCCTAAACCTCTCCGCCATTCCACTTCTCTCTCCTCTTTTAAGAAGCTCCTTAAAAGCTGCCTTGTTGATCAAGCTTTTGGCCTAATGTTTGCTTAGCATGCTTGCCTCTGAGTCAGAAGGCTGTGGGTTCAAGTCCCACTCCAGAGATTTGATTCCGATATCCTGGGGCCAACATTTATCCCTCAATCAACATCAATAAAAAAGATGATCTGGTCATTATCACATTGCTGTTTGTGGGAGCTTGCTGTGCGCAAATTGGCTGCTGCGTTTCCTACAATACAACAGTGACTCCACTTCAAAAGTACTTCATTGGCTGTAAGGGGCTCAGGGACGACCTGAGGTTGTGAAAGGCGCTACAGAAATGCAAGTTAGTCTTTATTTCTTTGACGCGATGTCAAATTGTGTCTGATAACGCTCCTGTGAAGCGTCTTGGGAAGTTTAACTATGGTAAAGGCGCTATATAAATGCAAGTTGTTATTTACCTGATCTCTTTGCTGGAAATCTCACTGTAGCGTACGTTGAGTTTGAAAATATTATCTGACTGCAGCTCTTCGATGGGTTGCTTTCCTCCGTAAATGTGCACAAATCCCGGCATCGTCTGCTGGACACTCAGCCTCATAGAATTGGGCAGCCAGAGAATCTGCAAAGAAATATGGGAAACGTTCTGTGAGTTTTAAGCTCGTCAAGCTGTGGCATTTTTTCCATTCCACCATCAGCATCGAGCACGTCTAGTACAGCTACGTGTAGAGTAACGGTCCGCTTATCTTTGCCCCAGGAAATGTATCTCAGCCTCAACTTCAATAGTGCCTTCGGTCATCACAGAGTGTTTGACAGCCAACGTATTGTGTTTGACATTTAGGTCAGTGTTGTTTTGTGGGCAAACACAGCTGATGCGCCATCAATTACTCAAAAGACTGAGGTTGAGCGAGTAACAATCAGGCTTTTATTAACTAAAGAATGAAGGTCTTGTCTCGAGTGGTCGACCCGTCCAGAATACTAAGGGGCTGGGAGGTAGTCACTTATATACCTGGAATAGTGGGAGGAGTCAGCCGAGGCATGTCCAGACCTGTACCTAGTGGAATACACATACCTCTACAGGCAGGTATAACAGTGGTTTACCACATTCACCCCTTGTTTAAAAATGAGTCCGGCGGGGTGAAGTGTATTTAAAAGTTCGTGTATTGGAGTCTCTCCGGAGGTCTTGTCTGCCGCTGTGATCGACGTGGCGACGGCAGGGGTGGTGGAGCTTCCGGCGTCGCGTCCCGTGTAGGCTGGGGCCCTGGAGTGTAGTCCTCGTGGGTGACGGTCCAAGGCGAGCCGGCTGCTGGGGTTGGATATCGGGTCGTGGGGGGGGGGTGGTAATGGGTAGTGGGTTACAGTGGTCCCCGAGGGTGCGAGGTCCCGTATGGAGACTGTGTCCTCCCGCCCTACAGCGGTCCCCGAGGGTGCGAGGTCTCGTATGGAGACTGTGTCCTCCCGCCCGTCCGGGTACGCAATGTAAACGTACTGGGGGTTGGCGTGGAGGAGGTCGACCCTCTCGACCAGGGGGTCCGTTTTATTGGCCCTCACGTGTCTTCTCAGTAGTACCAGCCCTGGGGACGTCAGCCATGGCGGTAACGATGTCCCCGATGTGGACTTCCTTGGGAAGACAAACATTTTCTCGTGAGGGGTGGCATTGGTGGCAGTGCAGAGCAGTGACCGAATCGAGTGGAGCGCATCGGGGAGCACCTCCTGCCAGCGGGAGGTCGGAAGGCCCCTAGACTTTAAGGCTAGTAGGGCGGCCTTCCAAACTGTCGCATTCTCTCTTTCCACCTGTCCGTTCCCCCGGGGGTTGTAACTGGTGGTCCTGCTTGTGGCTATACCCCTAGCGAGCAGGTACTGGCGGAGTTCGTCACTCATAAATGATGAGCCCCGGTCGCTATGGATATAGCTGGGGAAACCGAACAGGGTGAAGAGGCTGTTCAGAGATTTAATGACCGTGGCACTGGTCATGTCCGAGCAGGGGATAGCGAACGGGAAACGGGAGTACTCGTCAATGACGTTGAGGAAGTACACATTGCGGTCGGAGGAGGGGAGAGGCCCTTTAAAATCGACGCTCAGGCGTTCGAAAGGGCGAGTGGCTTTTATCAGGTGGGCTCTGTCTGGTCTATAAAAGTGCGGTTTGCACTCAGCGCAGACTTGGCAGTTCTTGGTCATGGTCCTGACCTCCTCGATGGAGTCAGGCAGGTTGCGGGCCTTGATGAAGTGGAAGAACCTGGTGACCCCCGGGTGGCAGAGGTCATTGTGGAGGGCCCTCAGCCTATCGATCTGCGCGCTGGCGCAGGTGCCACGCGATAGGGCATCTGGGGGTTCATTGAGCTTCCCAGGCCGGTACAAGATCTCGTAGTTGTAGGTGGAAAGTTCGATTCTCCACCTCAAGATCTTGTCATTTTTGATTTTGCCCCTCTGCTTGTTGTTGAACATAAAAGCAACTGAACGCTGGTCAGTGAGCAGGGTAAATCGTTTTCCGGCCAGGTAGTGCCTCCAATGACGCACAGCCTCCACAATAGCCTGGGCCTCCTTCTCGACCGCGGAGTGTCTGGTCTCTGGGCCCTGGAGGGTTCGTGAGAAGAATGCCACAGGTCTCCCCGCCTGATTAAGGGTGGCGGCCAGAGCGAAGTCGGACGCATCGCTTTCCACCTGGAAGGGGATGGATTCGTCCACTGCGTGCATGGTGGCTTTGGCAATGTCCTCCTTGATGCGGTGGAAGGCCGAGCGGGCCTCTGCCATCAGGGGAAAAGAGGTGGATTTGATCAGCGGACGGGCTTTGTCTGCATAGTAGGGGACCCACTGAGCGTAGTAGGAAAAAAACCCTAGGCACCTCTTCAGGGCTTTTAGGCAGTGGGAGTTCCATAAGGGGACGCATCCGGTCCGGGTCGGGACCGATGACCCCGTGTTCCACAACACAGCCAAGGATGGCGAGGCGGTCTGTGCGGAATATGCACTTCTCCTTGTTATATGTCAGGTTCAGGAGTTGGGCGGTGCGGAGGAATTTCTCGAGGTTTGCGTCATGGTCCTGCAAGTCCTGGCCGCAGATGGTCACATTGTCTAGGTAAGGGAAAGTGGCCTGCAGCGCGTTTTGATCGACCATCCGGTCCATCTCCCTTTGGAAGACGGAGACCCCGTTGGTAACGCCGAAGGGAACCCTAAGGAAGTGATAGAGGCGGCCGTTTGCCTCAAAAGCAGTATACTGGCGGTCTTCAGGGCGGATGGGGAGCTGGTGGTATGCTGATTTCAGGTCAATGGTCGAAAAGACGCGGTACTGCGCGATCTGGTTGACCATGTCAGCTATGCGGGGGAGTGGGTAGGCGTCCAGCAGGGTGTAGCGGTTTATTGTTTGGCTGTAGTCGATGACCAGGCGTTGTTTCTCGCCGGTCTTAACGACCACAACCTGGGCTCGCCAGGGGCTGGAGCTGCCCTCAATAATCCCCTCCTTCAGGAGTCGCTCCACTTCGGTTTTGATGAAAACCCTGTCCCCGGCACTGTATCGCCTGCTCTTTGTGGCGATGGGCTTACAGTCGGGGGTGAGGTTAGCAAACAGTGGGGGGGTGGGACTCTGAGTGTGGAGAGGTTGCATCTGGTGCGCGGCGGGCAATTTGGAGGCTGCTGGCTGCGGACTGTGAGTGGGGGGAGGGGGCCACCGTACGCCATCGTAACGCTTTTGAGGTGGCACTGGAAATCCAACCCCAGTAGGATGGCAGCGCAGAGATCGGGCAGGACCAGGAGTTTAAAATTATTGAATACAGTCCCGTCTACTACTAGTGTCACCACGCAGTAGCCGCCAGTGTCCGCTGACTGAGACTCGGAGGCCATAGAAATCCGCTGGTGTGCAGGCAGGACTGGGAGAGAGCAACGCCGCACCGTGTCGGGGTGGATGAAGCTCTCTGTGCTCCCAGAGTCAAAAAGGCAGTTTATCGCATAGCCGTTTACCTTAACGTCCATTTTGGACCGAGCTAGTTGGTGCGGTCTCGTTTGGTCCAGCGTAACAGAGGCCAGCGTAGGGGTCGGTGTGTCGCTGCGGGTATCAGATGGGGGGGGTTGGCGGTCTGCTGCGTCCCGGCTGGTGTCCAAGATGGCGGCGTCCATGATTCCCATGTGGCTGGAGTCGTCCAAGATGGCTGCTGCTGCGGTGGTTCGCACATGGCTGGGGAGGCCCAAGATGGCGGCCCGCACGGCCCACACGCGGCGCTGTTGGGGGCCCAAGATGGCGGCTTGCATGGCCCACACGCGGCGCTGCTGGCGTTCGGGGTGGCTTTGGCCTTGCAGACGCTGGCGTAGTGTCCCTTTTTCCCGCAGCCCGAGCAGGTCGCATTCTTCGCCGGGCAGCGCGCTCTGGGGTGTTTGGCCTGGCCACAGAAGTAGCATTTCTGGCCTTGGGATACTGCTGTCTGGCTTTGGGACACTGCTGCGGTAGTTGGGCCGTTGTTGGGCTGTGGCTGGGGTGGCACGGTGCTATGGGGCTGTCCTACCGTGTCCCAGGTTGTCGTTCCCCGCGGCGTCCATGGTGCAGAGGAGTAGGCATCCAGGCTGCGTCCAGCGTTAGTGCGATTTCGGAGGCTTTGTTGAGGTTGAGGTCGCTCTGCTCCAGCAGACGCTGTCGGGTGTAGTTGGACCTGTGGCCCGCTACGAAGGCATCCCGGATCAGTTCCTCCGTGTACTTAGCGGGCGTTACCGCCTTACACCCACAGGCCCGGCCAAGCACGGACAGTGCTTGGAGGTATTCCTCAGTCGATTCCCCAGGTTGTTGCTTGCGACTCCCCAGGAGGTGCCTGGCGTACACTTCGTTCACAGGGCGCGCGTACTGGGTCTTGAGGAGCTGGAGGGCATCTGTGTACGAGGTCGCGTCCTGGATGACTGAGTACACTCGGTGGTTCACCTTGGAGATCAGGACAGACAGTTTGTCCGCATCCGTTGTGACCGCAGTGGAGGCAGTCAGGAATGTCTCGAAGCACATGAGCCAGTGAGCAAACTTGGTGGAAGCGTCCGCTTCCCGACTGTCCAGGTCCAGGCATGCTGGTGTGAGGATCTTCTCCATTATAAAAATTTAGTTAATAAAATTGATGCGCCATCAATTACTCAAAAGACTGAGGTTGAGCGAGTAACAATCAGGCTTTTATTAACTAAAGAATGAAGGTCTTGTCTCGAGTGGTCGACCCGTCCAGAATACTAAGGGACTGGGAGGTAGTCACTTATATACCTGGAATAGTGGGAGGAGTCAGCCGAGGCATGTCCAGACCTGTACCTAGTGGAATACACATACAGACACAGACAGGTATAACAGTGGTTTACCACAGGTCAGTGTTGTTTTGTGGGCAAACACAGCAAAGTCCCACAAACAGCAAGTGAGATGAATGACTGGTTCATCTGGTTCTGGTGATGTTGCTTGAGGGAGGAAAGGTTGGCCAGGACACCAGTAGGAATCTCCTGCGTTCTTCTTCAAAAAGTCCCGTGGAACCTTTTGGGCTGGATTTTCCAAGCCCCGAGGAGGCGGGTTTGGAGGCGGGAGTGGTGGGAAAATTGCAGAATCGGGGGGGGGGGCAGGAACCCATCCCGCCCCCAACCCGCCTCCGTGCCAATGTCCCAGGAGGCGGGTACCCAACCGGTGCTGGGAGCCGCCCCCCCGAGGCAGGAATGGGATTAGTGCCAATTAACTGCCTGTTAACAGATGTGCAACGGGGAGCTCCCTCCGAACTGGACTGAAGCATCAGCCAAGATAGACAGAAGGAGAAAAAAAAGAGTGGGAGAGAGAGAGAAAAAAAAAGTGGGAGAGAGAGAGAGACACAGAAAGAGAAACAAAGAGACGATAACCTTAAAAGTTCCATGCCAGCAAACAAACAAATGATGGAATGAATTTCCTCGGGGCTTCAACCAGTTCCGCCAAACGTCTGCCAAGGTTACACCGGTGAAGCGAAGCGGGAGAAGCTCTGAGGAAATGTGTCGCCGAGTATCTCGAAACGAGCTGGAGTAGAACTGAAAGCCAATGTGTGATAGTTCATTACCAGGCTCTCATTGATGCCAGAGTTCTGGATGGCCGTGACAGTCTGTTGGATAAAGTTGTTTCGGTGCGGGTGCTTCTTTGGTGGTCTGAATAGGTCAAAGATAACAACTTTACTGTGGGCGGCTGCCAGGCTGAGGAGGTCACTAAGCCTGCAAACCGGCTGCCTGTTGGCCTTCTGCTGATCCTCACGTGACAACAGATGTTTCGTTCCAAAGGGGTTGTCCTGTGTGGGGAAACAAACAGACCAGGTTAGAACATAAGAATTAGGAGCAGGAGTAGGCCACTTGGCCCTTCGAGCCTGCTCCGCCATTCAATAAGATCATGGCTGATCTTTGACCTCAACTCTACTTTCCCACCCGATCCCCATATCCCTCGATTCCCTTAATATTCAAAAATCTATCGCTCTCTGTCTTGAATATACTCAACGACTGAGCCTCCACAGCCCTCTGGGGTAGAGAATTCCAAAGATTCACCGCCCTCTGAGTGAAGAAATGTCTCCTCATCTCAGTCCTAAATGGCCGACCCCTTATCCTGAGACTGTGACCCCTGGTTCTAGACTCCCCAGCCAGGGGAAACAACCTCCCTGCATCGACCCTGTCAAGCACTGTAAGAATTTTGTATGTTTCAATGAGATCACCTCTCATTCTCCTAAACTAGAGCATATAGGCCTAGTCTACTCAATCTCTCCTCATAGGACAATCCCTCCATCCCACGAACCAGTCTGGTGAACCTTCGTTGCACTCCCTCTATAGCAAGTAGATCCTTCCTTAGGTAAGGAGACCAAAACTGTACACAATAATCCAGGTGTGGTCTCACCAGGGCCCTATATAATTGCAGTAAGACGTCTTTACTCTTATACTCAAATCCTCTTGTAATAAAGACCAACATACCAACTTTACCTGCATGTTAACTTTCAGTGATTCTTGGGGGGTTGATCAGATTTAACAGCTCGGACGTGGTAAATTGCAAATAAAGCAGCATATTTAATTAAAATTCGTATATGGGATGTGGGCGTCACTGGCAAGACCAGCATTTATTGCCCATCCCTAATTGCCCTCGAGAAGGTGGTGGTCTGGATTTTAGCCTGGGCTGTTTCCGTATTCAACACCTCTGACCATGTATTAATCATTCTCCATCCAGTCACACCAGGCTTGCACCATAGACAATTACCCTGTCAGATTGTGTCAATTCTTGACTATCTCTGCGCTCCCACAATAAAATAGACAACCTTTGCTCGCTCAATGGCTCAGGTGGTAAATGCACTGCCCTAGCATGGAACGGAGTGTCAGACTACAGTGTCAGCCGTGGCTCAGTGGACAACACTCTCGCCGGCTGAGTCAGAAGGTTGTGGGTTCAAGTCCCACTCCAGGGACTTTGAACATAAAAGCTAGGCTGACATTCCCAGTGCAGTGCTGAGCGAATCCTGGCGAATCATATAACTAGGGCTGTAGAGAGGGCTTTAAACTAATTAGTGGGGGGGAGGTTTCTAGAGAGCAAATAATAAAAATGACTACGGAGAAGGTCATAGACTTAGGTAGCAGTGGGGGAATTAAAAAACAGAGCGTGTCAGGAAGGGACAGAAGGTATGGAGTAAAAGGTAAAGTAGTAAAAGGGGGAAAAGCAGGAACTAAGTGTCACAAAACATATTTGAAAGTTCTTTATTTGAATGCACGTAGCATTCGTAACAAAATGGACGAGTTAACGGCACAAATAACTACATATGGGTATGATCTTGTGGCCATTACAGAAACATGGCTGCAGGGTGACCATGACTGGGAATTAAATATACCAGGTTATTTAACAATCAGGAAGGACAGGCAGGAAGGAAGGGGAGGTGGGGTGGCTATGTTAATAAAGGAAGGAATCACTGTAATACAGAGAAATGATATTGGGTCAAAGGATCAGGATAGTGAAACAGTTTGGGTGGAGATACGGAATAATAAGGGGAAAAAAACACTAGTGGGCATAGTCTATAGGCCTCCGAACAGTTGCAACTCTGTTGGACGGAGTATTAATCAGGAAATAGTTGAGGCTTGTAATAAGGGAACACCTATAATTATGGGGGATTTTAACTATCATATTAACTGGACAAATCAAATTGGGCAGGGCAGCCTTGAGGATGAGTTCATTGACTGTATTAGGGATGGGTTTCTTGAGCAGTATGTAACTGAACCGACCAGGGGGCAAGCAACCTTAGATTTGGTCCTGTGTAATGAGACAGGATTAATTAAAAATGTCCTAGTAAAGGATCCCCTTGGAATGAGTGACCATAACATGGTTGAATTCCATATTCAATTAGAGGGTGAGAAGGTTGGATCTCAAACAAGCGTGCTGAGCTTGAATAAAGGAGACTATGAAGGTATGAGAGCGGAATTGATCAGAGTGGACTGGGAAAACAGATTAAAGGGTAAGACGGTACATGATCAGTGGTGTACATTTAAGGAGTTATTATACAACTTCCAAAAAATATATATTCCACAGAGGAAAAAAGGGTGTAAAAGAAAAGATAGCCATCCGTGGCTAAGTAAAGTAATCAAGGATAGTATCCGACTAAAAACAAGGGCATATAAGGTAGCCAAATCTAGTGGGAGGATAGAAGATTGGGAAGTCTTTAAATGACAGCAAAAAATAACTAAAAGATTGATTAAGAAAAGGAAGATAGATTATGAAAGTAAATTAGCAAAAAATATAAAAACAGATAGCAAAAGTTTCTATAGTTATATAAAAAGAAAAAGGGTGGCTAAAGTAAATGTTGGTCCCTTAGAGGATGAGACCGGGAAATTAATGGTGGGAAACATGGAGATGGCAAAAACGCTGAACAATTATTTTGTGTCAGTCTTTACGGTAGAGGACACTAAGAATATCCCAACACTGGACAAACAGGGGGCTCTAGGGGGGGAGGAGCTAAATACGATTAAAATCACTAAGGAAGTGGTACTTGGTAAAATAATGGGACTCAAGGCGGCTAAATCCCCTGGACCTGATGGCTTACATCCTAGGGTCTTGAGGGAAGTGGCGGTAGGGATTGTGGATGCATTGGTAATAATTTTCCAAACTCCCTGGACTCAGCAAAGGTCCCGGCAGATTGGGAAACTGCTAATGTAACACCCTTATTTAAAAAGGGTAGTAGGCAGAAGGCTGGAAACTATAGACCTGTTAGTCTAACATCTGTGGTTGGTAAAATTTTAGAGTCCATTATTAAGGAGACAGTAATGGGACATTTGGATAAACATAATTTAATAGGACAAAGTCAGCATGGTTTTATGAAGGGGAAGTCATGTTTGACAAATTTGCTTGAGTTCTTTGAGGAAGTAACATACAGGGTGGATAAAGGGGAACCAGTGGACGTAGTGTATTTAGACTTCCAAAAGGCATTTGACAAGGTGCCACCCAAGATTATTGCTCAAGATAAAAAATCATGGGATTGGGGGTAATATTCTGGCATGGGTGGAGGATTGGCTATCTAACAGAAAGCAGAGAGTTGGGATAAATGGTTCGTTCTCAGACTGGCAATCAGTAACTAGTGGTGTTCCGCAGGGGTCAGTGCTGGGTCCCCAACTCTTTACAATCTATATTAATGATTTGGAGGAGGGGACCGAGTGTAACATATCAAAGTTTGCAGATGATACAAAGATGGGAAGGAAAGTAGTGAGTGAGGAGGACATAAAAAACCTGCAAAGGGACATAGACAGGCTAAGTAAGTGGGCAGAGATTTGGCAGATGGAATACAATACTGGAAAGTGTGAGGTTATGCACTTTGGCAGGAAAAATCATAGAGCAAGTTATTATCTTAATGGCAAGAAACTGGAAAGTACTGTAGTACAAAGGGACCTGGGGGTCCTGGTGCACAAAACTCAAAAAGTTAGTATGCAGGTGCAGCAAGTGATCAAGAAGGCCAATGGAATGTTGGCTTTTATTGCTAGGGGGATAGAATATAAAAACAGGGAGGTATTGTTGCAGTTGTACAAGGTATTGGTGAGACAGCACCTGGAATACTGCGTACAGTTTTGGTGTCCATACTTAAGAAAGGACATACTTGCTCTCGAGTCAGTACAAAGAAGGTTCACTCGGTTAATCCCGGGGATGAGGGGATGGACATATGAGGAGAGGTTGAGTAGATTGGGACTCTACTCATTGGAGTTCAGAAGAATGAGAGGCGATCTTATTGAAACATATAAGATTGTGAAGGGGCTTGATGGGGTGGACGTGGTGAAGATGTTCCCAATGATGGGTGAAACTAGAACTAGGGGGCATAATCTTAGAATAAGGGGCTGCTCTTTCAAAACTGAGATGAGGAGAAACTTCTTCACTCAAAGGGTAGTAGGTCTGTGGAATTTGCTGCCCCAGAAAGCTGTGGAAGCTACATCATTAAATAAATTTAAAACAGAAATAGACAGTTTCTTAGAAGTAAAGGGAATTAGGGGTTATGGGGAGCGGGCAGGAAATTGGACATGAGTCTATGTTCAGAATGGTCATGGCCCTGTGGGTAACGGAGCGGGCCCAGGGGCCGTGTAGCCTGGTTCTGCTCCTACTTCTTGTGTTCTAATTATGTGTTAGATTTCAGGAGATGGTTCTATTCCTGTTCCTGGCTGGGGTGGAGATCACACAGAAGGTAAGTACTGTAGAAAATATAGGGACAGTGATCTCCTGGACGAGTTTCGATCGCCTAGATGGGTCGGAGAGGAATTTCCCAGATTTTTTTCTCCCAAATTGGCCATTGGGTTTTTTATCTGGTTTTTCGCCTCTCCCAGGAGATCACATGGGTTCGGGAGGGATGTAGAGTGATAGTAGATTTGAGGTTAGGATCAGATCAGCCATGATCTTATTGAATGGTGGAGCAGGCTCGAGGGGCCGATTGGCCTACTCCTGCTCCTATTTCTTATGTTGTTATGCTGCGCTGTCAGTGGTGCCGTCTTTTGGATGAGACGTTAAACCGAGGCCCCATCTGCCCTCTCAGGTGGACGTAAAAGGTCCCGTGGCACTATTCGAAGAAGAGCAGGGGCGTTCTCCCTGGTGTCCTGGCCAATTTTTATCCTTCACTCCACATCTCTAAAACAGATTATCTGGTCATTATCTCTTTGTTGTTTGTGGGAGCTTGCTGTGTGCAAATTGGCTGTCACATTTCCTACATTACAACAGTGACTACACTTCAGAAGTACTTATTTGGCTGTAAAGTGCTTTGTGACGTCCGGAGCTCGTGAGAGGCGCAATAGAAATGCAAGCCTTTATTTTCTTTTTAGACGATGCACTCAGTCGATATCCGAGTGACCTGGGCAGGGTGTTCAAATTGGTAACAGAGAGATTTTCTTTAAATGGATGGGTGCAGATCAGTTCAATGGTCCAATTCGAGCAGGTTCGAGGGGCCGAATGGCCTACTCCTGCTCCTATTTCTTATGTTCTTATGATTCACAATGTTGCCCAACACTGACATCTAAAGGGATCAAGGGATATGGGGAGAAAGCAGGGACAGGGTACTGAGTTTGGATGATCAGCCATGATCTCATTGAATGGAGGAGCAGGCTCGAGGGGCCGAATGGCCTACTCCTGCTCCTATCTTCTATGTTTCTATGTCAGCAGTTTTTTGTTACATTCATAGCGATATGTGAAAAGGCCCATATTCTGCCGAGGAAGAGGGAAACGCACCCCCTTTGATTGCCATAAAGAATCTTTTAGTCATCTATGTTGCACTTTCACCTCTCACCCCTGACGCTGCAATTTTACCCACCTTGAGGAACCATTTCCCAGCATTCAGTTCTGCCAGCTCATCCCAGCTGAAGGAGGCCGCGTTCATGGTCTTGTTTCTTGGAAATACCTCTTCAGCGTTGGTGGTCCTCCTCAATGTTTCATCGTGCATGAGGAACGGAACTCCATCCCAACTGTAAAAACAAGAAGAACGCTCGTGCATTGGGAATTGTGTTAGAACTGGAGACATGGAACTGCGCCTTCTGCAAGAAGAGACCGCACCTGGAATACTGCGTACAGTTTTGGTGTCCATACTTAAGAAAAGACATACTTGCTCTCGAGTCAGTACAAAAAAGGTTCACTCGGTTAATCCCGGGGATGAGGGGATGGACATATGAGGAGAGGTTGAGTAGATTAGGACTCTACTCATTGGAGTTCAGAAGAAAGAGAGGCGATCTTATTGAAACATATAAGATTGTGAAGGGGTTGGATCGGGTGGATGCGGGGAGGATGTTCCCGATGATGGGTGAAACTAGAACTAGGGGGCATAGTCTTAGAATAAGGGGCTGCTCTTTCAAAACTGAGATGAGGAGGAACTACTTCACTCAGAGGGTGGTAGGTCCATGGAATATGCTGCCCCAAAAAGCTGTAGAAGCTACATCATTACATAAATTTAAAACAGAAATAGACAGTTTCCTAGAAGTAAAGGGAATTAAGGGTTACGGGGAGCGGGCAGGAATTTGGACATGAGCCTAGGTTCGGATCGGTCATGGCCCTGTGGGTAGCGGAGCGGGCCCAGGGGCCGTGTAGCCTGATCCTGCTCCTATTTTGTGTGTCTAATTCTGTTAGATTCAGGAGATGGTTCTGTGATAGTAGATTGGCGGTTAGGATCAGATCAGCCATGATCTTATTAAATGGCGGAGCAGGCTCGAGGGGCCGATTGGCCTACTCCTGCTCCTATTTCTTATGTTCTTATGTACATCTCCGTATTCCACACTTGGCACGCACCAATGTCTTTTTTTTTTTAGCACTGGGAAAACGGAACGTTTTTCTATTTCAGGCAGCCAGCATCAGCACCAGTCCAGTCACGCCCAGGTCAGGGAGAGCTCAGACTCAAGCTCCCTACTTGCCTCCCCCCACCCAACAACGTAGCTGGGCCCCCCCACTTTAGTAGAACACCTCCTAATCCACCAGTGGACACATCGTTCCACCTCCGACACCAGCTACCATTGGCCTCACTGAACGAGACCGCCAATTAGGGCCAGATTAGGAGCAGTTATCTTCTGTGGGCCAATGGGTACGAGGAACTAGATTGAGAATGTACAAACTAGTATCACTGAGGACCCTTGGTACCAGCAGTTAGAGGAGACTTTCATCGCATCTACCTGGGCTATTTGTAAACCCAGGTTCCAGGCATGAAAGTTCAGTGTTCAATCCATTGTTTCACTCGGTCTTCCTAATACCCCTTTTGAATAGGTTTTTTGCTGCCATGACCTCTTTTTCAGCTGTGGCTCGGCGGGTAACTCTCTCGCCGCTGAGTCAGGAGGTCGTGGGTTCAAGCCCCACCCCATGAGGCTTGAGCACAAAATCTAAGCTGGCACTGCCAGTGGAGAAGTTAAACCGAGGCCCTGTCTTCCCTCTCAGTTGGATGAAAGTGGCATTATTTTGAAGAAGAGCAGAGGAGTTCTCCCCGGTGCCCTAGGGCCAATAACCAACATACCTTCAACCTACATCACTAAAAGACAGATTGTCTGGTCATTATAACATTGCTGTTTGTGGGAGCTTGCTGTGCGCAAATTGGCTGCAGCCGTACAACGGTGATGACAACACTTCAAAAGTGTTTCATTGGCTGTAAAGGGCTTTGGGACGTCCTGAGGTTGTGCTGGCTGTGAGCAGACAGATGGGTCCCCCCAGAGACCACAGGACCATGGTTTTCCACTTTAGGTGGAATCCCAGTACATCTTTGGCCGGAGTTGGGATGCTTGTATTCCCTCGAGTATAGAGGATTAAGGGGTGAGCTAACTGAGGTGTTTAAATAATTAAAGGAGTTAATAGGGTAGATAGATAGAAACTATTTCCTCTGGTGGGGGGGGGGCAGTGGGGCGGGAGGGGAACGAGGGGGCATCACCTTAAAGTTAGAGCTAGGATGTTCATGGGTGATGTCAGGGTGTAACATCACCTGTGTCTTCACACAAAGGGTGGGTGGAAATCTGGAACTCGCTCCCCCAAAAAGCTGTTGAGGCTGGGGGGTCAATTGAAAATTTCAAAACGGAGATTGATAGATTTTTGTTAGGCAAAGGGTATTCACGGAACCAAGGCGGGCAGATGGTGTTGAGGTACAGATCAGCCACGATCTAACTGAATGGCAGAACGGGCTCGAGGGGCTGAATGGCCTGCTCGTGTCCCTACGTTCCCATTTTCTGCCTGTCCCGAAGGTTGAGAAACTGAGCACAAGGGATTGTCCAGCGTTGTGGTCGTTTAACTCATTTGGGCGGGAAATGTCTGTGGCCGTGTAATGCGGTTAGCGGCCTCTGTAGATGGCCAAAACAAATGCCATTGGCTACAACGGCCCTTTAATGTTTTAAAAGGAGTCCCAGCACTAGCAACCATGCCAGGAATGCAGGAACCTCCTTAAAACAAGCCCCTCCCCATATGGGCGTCTGGCATCTACATTCTCATGTTGAAAGTAGTAGGGAGGGGCCAGGAGCTAGCCCCTCCCCAAGCGATTCCCAGGGAACCGGCATAAGGTCCTGCCAAAAATTCCACCTCTGATGTCACTTTAATTGGGATTAGTATTCAGCTTCATGACCGCCAGGAATTCCCTGACCCGGTTGGTGAAAACCTCAGATATTACATAGAATTTACAGCACAGGAACAAGCCATTCGGTATTTATACTCCACACGAGCCTCCTCCCACTCTTCTTCATCTCACCCTATCGGCATAACCTTCTGTTCCTTTCTCCCTCATCTGCTTATCTAGCTTCCCCTTAAATGCATCCGTGCTATTCACCTCAACCACTCCCTGTGGTAGCGAGTTCCACATTCTCACCACTCTCTCGGTAAAGAAGTTTCTCCTGAATTCCTTATTGGATTTATTAGTGACCATCTTATATTGATGGCCCCTAGTCTTGGACTCCCCAACAAGCCTTAACATGGTAAATAAATTTGTGTACAAAAAGTGCCAAAGCATCTCCTTACCTGATGGTGACATCAGTCTCCAAGCCATCTGCTCCGTGTTCTATAGTTTTCTCAAATGACATCAATGTATTTTCTGGTGCAAGCTGTTTAATAATAAAAATGACAGATCACGAATATATTAACCCTATACTCAAGCACACAGTACCCATTCCGCAGAGCCACACACAGATGTCCAATCACGAAAGTTTTGTTCATGAGGTCAGGGCGCAAGGATTCTGAAATGAGGGGGCCTGAAACTTTGGTCTGGGCCAAGTCACAACTGGACTAGGCGAGTCACTTGGACAAGGGGCCACCAAACGGAGCAGTCCCGAGGTTGTGACAGGATTCTTCCCAGTTTTTTTTTTAGCTCCAGTCATATTCCAGTGGAGAACATCATGGACGGATCGCCACCCTAACCACCAGACCCCGCCCCCCCCCACTTGTATCACCAGAACATAAGAACACAAGAATGGAGCAGGAGTTGGCCATTCGGCCCCTCGAGCCTGCTCCGCCATTCAATAAGATCATGTCTGACCTTCAGCCTCAACTCCACTTTTAAGAGAGTGTGTCAGAATTTGTTTCCAAGCTACTCCAGCAATCACACCACCCTTTATGCCCATTAAAAGGTCTCAATGGAACCCGTTGAGGCCCCAGGACTCGCCAGAAGAAAGATAATCTATCCTGGAGGGGATCAATCACTTTACTGGGCTGTTGGAGCCGAAGATCTCTTGCAACTATTTTTTCTTTGCCTGGCATGGGTCTCCCTCCTTCCTGCTGCCACTCACCAACCCTTCCGCTTCATTCGGCAGAAAGGCGCTGAGGCTTAGGGGGGGTCTGAAGTTAGCATCAGGTCCTGCACCAGAAGTCCCCTTGATCGGAGCATCTGATGGGGGCAGACACCAAGGCAAAGGAGGCCCTCCCCATGGAGTGTTTGGGTTGGGAGACCTTGACAAACTAGCCAAGGGTTGTGTTAATATAATGATACTTTGCCTGTTAAAAGCTTGATGATCGGACAGTCTGTCCCTGCTCCTAAGTAGTTGCGTTCATGCACAGCCAATGAGTTCACTGGGATGGTAAAAGGGGAGAAAGCAGGGACCGGGTACTGAACTTGAATGATCAGCCATGATCGCATTGAATGGCGGAGCGTGCTCGAGGGGCCGAATGGCCGACTCCTGCTCCTATCTTCTATGTTTCTATATTTTGCATATTGGCAAATTTTAAGCTTTGCTACAGGTCAAAAAAAGGAAAGAATTTGCATTTCCATAGCGCCTTTCATGATCTCAGGACATCCCAAAGCCAATTAAATAATTTTGAAGTGTAGTCACTGTTGTAATGTAGGAAATGCGGCAGCCAATTTGCGCACAGCAAGCTCCCACAAACAGCAATGAGATAACAACCAGAAAATCTGATTTAGTGATGTTGATTGAGGTACAAATGTTGGCCAGGACACCGGGGAGAACTCCCCTGCTAATCTTCGAAGAGTGGAAGTGGGATCGTTTACGTCCACCTGAGAGGGCAGATAAGGGCCTCTGTTTAATGTCTCACCCCGAAAGACGGCACCTCCGACAGTGCAGCGGAGGCTCCCTCAGCACTGGCACCGAGGGAGTGCCAGCCTGGATTATGGGCTCAAGTCTCTGGAGTGGGGCTCAAGAACCCACGACCTTCTGCCTCAGAGGCGAAAGAGTGCGTTATCCACTGAGCCACGGTTGACACCTTAGAGGAAAGCCTTGAGAGGCTCGTAGGAGGAGGGTGAGTAACCATCAGAAGATCCACGTACCATTGGCGCCCCTCTGTGTCCAATAATAGCCGGCTTCGGTCCCAGGGTGCCCTTCTCTATGATGCAGGGAGAATACATACCAAGAGGCACCAAGTAGAGAAAAAGGAGAACAGCAAAGTACAGACCCAAAATGATTACTCTGGGGACTGAAACACAAGATAAATATTGAGTTGGCAACAGTGCTGATTGCAGCTTGAACTCTCATAGAATCATAGACTGATACGGCACAGAAGGAGGCCAATCGGCCCATCCTTTTGAAAGTTACTATTGAATCTGCTTCCACCACCCTTTCAGGCAGCGCATTCCAACTCACTACGTAAAAACATTTCTCCTCATCTCCCCCTCTGGTTCTTTTGCCAATTATCTTAAATCTGTGTCCTCTGGTTACCGATTCTCCCGCCAGTGGAAACAGTTTCTCCATATTTACTCTATCAAAACCTCCTCGTGATTTTGAGCACCTCTGTCAAATCTCCTCTTAACCTTCTCTGCTCTTAAGGAGAACAATCCCAGCTTCTAGAAACATAGAAACATAGAAGATTGGAGCAGGAGTAGGCCATTCGGCCCTTCGAGCCTGCTCCGCCATTCAATGAGATCATGGCTGATCATCCAAATTCAGTACCCTGTCCCTGCCTTCTCCCCATATCCCTTGATCCCTTTAGCCTTAAGAAATATATCCAACTCCTTTTTGAATATATTTAATGAACTAAATAGTCTCTCCACATAACCAAAGTCCCCGGTACCATTCTAGTAAATCTCCTCCGCACCCTCTCCAAGGCCTTGACATCCTTCCTAAAGTGCGGTGCCCATAATTGACCACAATACTCCAGCTGGGGCCTAACCAGTGATTTATAAAGGTTTAGCACAACTTCTTTGCTTTTGTACTCTACTGCGTCTGTTTACAAAGCCAAAGATCCTATATGCCTTTTTAACAGCCTTCTCAACTTGTCCTGCCACCTTCCAAGATTTGTGTACGTGCACCCACGGGTGTCTCTGTTCCTGCACCCCCTTTGGAATTGTAC
Organism: Somniosus microcephalus; assembly: GCF_052327205.1. Taxonomy (NCBI): domain Eukaryota; kingdom Metazoa; phylum Chordata; class Chondrichthyes; order Squaliformes; family Somniosidae; genus Somniosus; species Somniosus microcephalus. The sequence continues at coordinate 225,678,982 of NC_140996.1, read as the reverse complement.
CATTTAGTTACTATTCCAATGGATAATTGCACCTTCTGACTCAGAGGCGAGGGTGCTACCAACTGAGCCACAGCTGACACAGTACGGGCGATTTTGCCAGCCCTGGGGAGGCGGGTTTGGAGGCTGGACTGCCGGGAAAATGGCAGAATCTGACCCCAACCTGCCTGCGTGCCATCTTCCCAGGAGGCGGGTACCCGACCCGCGCTGGGAGCCGCCTCCTCGAGGCAGGAAGGGGATTAGTATCATTTAACTGCCTGTTAACAGGTACTGTACTTAACAGGCAGTTTTTTGGATAATCCCTATTTTGAGCCCTAAAGTGTGGGCTTCCCGACGACTCCGAACCTCGCCAGGGTCAGCGAGACGGTCCGTCGGTCTGCGGGGGTCGGAGGGGCCGAGATGTCCGGTGTGCAGGAGAGTGATGGGTGCAAGTGTGGAGAGGTAAGTGTGTGAGGTGAGTCTTGAGTTTTAAAAGCTTTCCTTACCTTTGCTTCTTCCTCCAGGCTTCCTCCGGTCAGGTCTCGGGAGTCCCTCAGCTCACCGGCACAGAAAGCAGAATGGCCGCTGAACTGTCAAAAGCTGCAGCCTGCTGCTTTCTGGTCAGGAAGGCTTTCTAATCGAGTCTTGAGTAAAGACTCAACTTAGAAGACAGATTGTCAGTGATTGACAGCTTCACAGAGCCGTCAAACGCTGACATTTCATCTGTCAAAAGCTCTTGACAGATGAAACGTCACTCGCTGACATCACCAGTAACCGACTTCCCCTTAATTGACCTGCTGAGCCCACTGGGCGGGCTTAACAAGGTCAATCAAGGGAAAATAGCGTGGGCTGGCCGGACGTCAATTGAGGCGGGATTAATCATAATCATAATCATAATCAACTTTTATTGTCATTGTTAGTGCACAAGTGCGGTACAACGAAATGTAGGCTTGCGGCTCCCGAGAGTGTACATTTAGATTAAGACATTTAAACATTCAACATTCATTTGGCTTGTAATACATTAACATAAACATAACCATAATAAAGTGCATTGGCAGATGTGCAGGCTTTAGAGTTTATTTGTGGAGTTCAGTAGGATGACAGCCCTGGGAAAGAAGCTGTTCCTAAATCTGGTCGTTCGGGTGCGAATGCATCTGTAGCGTCTCCCAGATGGCAGGAGGGCGAACAGACTGTGGCTGGGGTGGGTAGGGTCTTTGATGATGGTCCGTGACCTCCGTAAACAGCGTTTCTGGTATATGTGCTCTATGGTCGGTAGCCGGGTGCCGGTAATGCGTTGGGCAGTTTTGACTACCCGCTGCAGGGCTTTCCGGTCATAGTAACTACAGCTACCATACCATACTGTGATACAGTTTGTCAGGATGCTCTCTATTGTGCAGCGGTAAAAGTTAGAGAGGATCAGGGGTGACAGGTTACATCCCTTCAGCCTCCTTAGGAAATATAGGCGCTGCTGGGCCTTCTTCACCAGAGAGGAGGTATTAAGGGACCAGGAGAGGTCTTCCGTGATGTGGACTCTGAGGAACTTAAAGCTGTCCACCCTTTCCACCACAGCCCCATGGATGTGGATGGGGGTGTGACTTCCGCCTTTAGACTTCCTGAAGTCCACAATGATTTCTTTGGTTTTCTTGATGTTAAGGGCCAGGTTGTTATCGGCGCACCACTTCACGAGATGCTGGACCTCCTCCCTGTAGGCTGACTCATCGTTGTTGGTGATCTGGCCTAATATCGTGGTATCATCCGCAAACTTGATGATGGTGTTGGAACCATGAACAGCCACACAGTCGTGGGTGAAGAGGGAGTAGAGGAGGGGGCTCAGCACACATCCTTGTGGGGCCCCCGTGTTCAGGGTCGGGGGGGGGAAAGTGTCGACAAGCAGCAGTCCCGCCTCCATCACGTCCCCATTGGCAAAATCACCCCCCACATCACCGTATATTCATCAACTGAGTGTTGCCAATGTCATGAGGGCTTTACTAGTTCTTTAAATAAACCCGATTGACGTGAATCAGTCATTCATGAAAGAAAGACTTATGAAATAATACTGAGCAGCCTACGGGTGGCGCTGTCCAGGGAGAGTATAAATACTCGGGCACGGGCCCAGCTTGTGCAGGACATTCTTAACAGGAACTAGTGAAGGACACAACTAGACCTCCATGTTGTAAAACAATTGATTAAAGCTTTGTTAACGCTTAGACCAAGTGCCTAGTAGTTTTCTTAAGTCACCGATGACCATAATTTTTCTTTAAATTTACTTTTTCGGTGGCAGCCCTTCAAGGAGCGGCGGTTCGGCCCCACGCAGACCACATTTTCCTGAATGCAGTCGGTCCTGGCGCAATCTGGCATTCAGGGCAAACCATTTTGGTAGCAGAGGCATCAGACAGGCAGTCGGTTCCTTACCTGCACGTGCAAGAGAGCCTAGCGCCTGTTTCGGGCACGGGCATTGGTGCCTCTTTTTGATGCCTAAATCAATATGGCGGGCGGCACACTGCTGGCTCAGATCCGCGCGCGTGCGCGAACGCTTGCGCCGCCCGCCATATTGGACGCTTCGACGCCCGTCTTACGGGAGAGGCGGCGACCGAATTTCTAGGCTGACATTTGAATGCAGTTACCGAAATTTACAAAATGCAATTAGATACGGGAAGTTAGGAATCCTTCCTCAGCTCTTTACTCTCTCGGTTCTGATGGGGTTTTTTGCTCGAGACACTTCCTTTCACATCGCAGGAGAGATGCACTGGGTTCGCTGGGTTCCCTCAGCGTGGTGCCTTCGGTTGCTGGCCGCAAACCATTACGTAAAGCTGCTGGGGCTTTCTACAACTGAAATCTACCGTTATAATAGCAAAAATACTGCGGATGCTGGAAATCTGCAATAACGGAAAATGCTGGAAATACTCAGCAGGCCAGGGCAGCATCCGTGGAGAGAGAAACAGAGTCAAAGTTTCAGGTCTGGGACCCCTTTGTCAGAACTGGAAAAAGTTGGGAGATGTGACAGAGTTTAAGCAGGTGCCGAGGCAGGGAAAGGGGGTGGGGGTGGGGGTTGTGGGTTGTGGGGGGAAGGGGGAGGAAGGAATTGAAGGGACGGTCCGTGCTGGGATTGAAGGCAGGAGAGATTAAATGTTGCAAATGGGGATGGCAGAATCATCAACAGCTGCCACCTGAAAAAATGGGGGCAGGGGTTATAGTCTGAAATTGTTGAACTCATTGTTGAGTCCGGAAGGCTGTAAAGTACCTAATCGAAAGATGAGGTGCTGTTCCTCGAGCTTACGTTGAGCTTCATTGGAACAGTGCACGAGGCCGAGGACGGAGCAATCTGTTAATGAGTCTTGCTGGCCATCAATCACACCGAGTCCCAGTGCTATTACATCACAGACGCCCACATAAGACCCACACTTAGGGAATCCAGCAGCGCTGGTACAGGAAACTCTTGTTTAAATGGCACCTAAATATCCGGAATTCTCTATTAACTGGCAAAATTCTCACTCCGAAAACAACACCTCAATAACCGGCAATGTTGCTGAGTCCGAATCCGAGTCTCCTGCGGTGGCCGAGTTAGTCAGTGGGGGGTAGTTCTCCAAACCGCCACTACTCGGCTTCTTGGTGCTGTCGGAAGTCGGAACACCTCAATCCCCCTGTAACAGGAGTCTGACTCTCCCGCGCTGCCGGTAGTCTCTTCTGATCCGCCATTTTACCGGGGTACTGTGTGTCTCCCACGCTGCTGGTAGTCATTGCATTGCATTACCCTCAACTGGCAGTACTGTACTTAATCAAGTATCTTCCACCATCCATTTAACACAACATTCTGTAGGTGAGTGCCCAATTACTGTATACTGCACATTTCTTGATTTTTAAATTTTTCTTTGTTAAAAATAGCCTCGATAGATAACCCTCTCCGTCATCCGGAATTTCTGATCAACTGGCAACACGTCGGTGCCGGATACCAAAGAGTTTCCTGTACAATAGAGAGGTGCATTAAGAAGAAAAGATTCACATTTAACAAGTGCGTCATCACATCTCGCAGAAATGTCTCATAACACTTCCCAGACAGTGAATTGCTTTGAGGTGAGCCGAGGGACTAAAATAAAGACAGACTTGCATTTCTATAGCGCCTTTAACAACCACCAGACATCCCAAAGCGCTTTACAGCCAATTAAGTTTTTTTTTGTTGAAGTGTAGTCACTGTTGTAATGTGGGAAACACAGCAGCCAATTTGCTCACAGCAAGCTCCCACAAACAGCAATGTGATAATGACCAGATCATCTGTTTTTTTTATACTGATACAAAAGCAAAATACTGCAGATGCTGGAAATCTGAAATAAAAACAGAAAATGCTGGAAATACTCAGCAGGTCAGGCAGCATCTGTGGAGAGAGAAACAGAGTTAACCAGTTCTGACGAAGGGTCATCGACCTGAAACGTTAACTCTGTTTCTCTCTCTACAGATGCTGCCTGACCGGCTGAGTGTTTCCCACATTTTGTTTTTTTACTGATGTTCCTGGGACTAGGGACAGGGTCACTGGTCAAGGCTTAGAAGCTAAGCAGAGTTAGGCCTGGTTAGTACCTGGAGGGGTGACCATCAGGGAAGACCAGGTGCAGAAGGTCACAGAAGGAGCCCCGAGGAGGGGCGGGTGGTGAACAGGCCCGGGCGGTGGGCTGAAGATTGTCGGACAGGAGGAATGGTGGAAATGGAATGGCGGCGCGCACCGACGCAGCGGCTTTGCTTCTCCCAGTCATGGGAGCTTGCAAGATCACATTTTGTTGTTCATGTACTTGTGCAATGACAATAAAGTTGATTGTGTAGTGTATGTACCTTTAAGGGGAGAACTACTTTTTACAGCTCCTGTATACTGTAGTACCGGCAGTGACCACACCTGTATATAAACCCTGAGTAGTGATCTGTACAGTTAGTTCTAGAGTAACCCTCATTCAGTAAACACCTGTTGATCGTTCCCTGCAGTCTCTTGTCTAATTATTGAAGGACACAACATCAAGATACACGGATCTAACAGATTGAAGGATAAATATTGTCGAGGACACCAGGGAGAACTCCCCTGCTCTTCTTCAAAACAGCACCATGGTATCTTTCACATCCACCTGAGAGGGACAGATGTGGCCTCGGTTTAATGTCTTATCTGAAAGACAGCACCTCTGACACTGCAGCGCTCCCTCAGTACTGCACTGGAGTGTTGACCTAGATTTTTGTGCTCAAGTCTCTGGAGTGGGACTATGAACCCACAACCTTCTGGCTCAGAGGTAAGGGTGCTCGCCACTGAGCCATGGCTGCAGCCCCTCAATACTGCACCAATGTATCAATGTAGACAATGTGCTCACAGATGTGGTTATCAGAATTGATGGGGTTATCAGTTCATTTACGTACACCAAGTCCCGTTCACCAGTCATCCCTGTGCTCGCTGGCCTACATTGGCACCCAGTCTGGCAACGCCTCGATTTTAAAATTCTCATCCTTGTTTTCAAATCCCTCCACGGCCTCGCCTCCCCCCCCCCTATCTTTGCAACCTCCTCCAGCCCTACAACCCTCCGAGATCTCTGCACTTCCCCCAGTTCTAGCCTGTTGTGCATTCCCGATTTCCATCGCCCCACCATTGGCGGCTGCGCCTTCAGCTGTCTAGATCCTAAGCTCTGGAATTCCCTCCCTAAACCTCTCCACCGCTCTGCATCTGTCTCCTCATTTAAGGCGCTCCTTAAAACCTACCTTTTTGTTCAAGGTTTTGGTTAGCTGTCCTAATGACTCTTTATGTGGTTCGGTATCAAATTCTGTTTGATAATCGCTCCCGTGAAGCATAGAAACATAGAAGATAGGAGCAGGAGTAGGCCATTCAGCCCCTCGAGCCTGTTCCGCCATTCAATGCGATCATGGCTGATCATCCAAATTCAGTACCCTGTCCCTGCTTTCTCCCCATATCCCTTGATCCCTTTAGCCTTAAGAAATATATCCAACTCCTTCTTGAATATATTTAATGAATTGGCCTCAACTGCCTTCTGTGGTAGAGAATTCCACAGGTTCACCACTCGCTGGGTGAAGAAATTCCTCCTCATCTCTGTCCTAAATGGCTTACCCCTTATCCTTAGGCTGTGACCCCTGGTTCTGGACTCCCCCACCATCGGGAACATCCTTCCTGCATCTAGTCTGTCTAGTCCTGTTAGAATTTTATAAGCACCTTGGGACGTTTTAGTACATTAAAGGCGCTACATAAATGCCAGTTTTTATTGCTGTATCTTCACAACCTGTCTCCTTTCCTGCTTGTCCCTCGACCTCCTCAACAGCAGCCTACCACAAATCAACTAAGAATATTTTTTATATATAAAAGGAGAGTTTTTTAAAGTTAAAGTCCAGTTCGCTGTATCATATAATTGAAGTTCCGCCTTATCAATATGTCGGGAGTGTCATGCTGTAGGACCGCTTTGGTAGTGCAGAGTAACGGGGTAGATTTTTCAGTTGTCACACAGGCCTGTTAGGATCATAGGAACAGGAGTAGGCCATTCAGACCCTTGAACCTGCTCTGCCATTCAATGAGATCGTGGCTGATCTGCATCTCGACTCCATTTTTTTACTATTCGTTCATGGAATGTGGGCGTCGCTGGCAAGGCCAGCATTTATTGCCCATCGCTAATTGAGAAGGTGGTGGTGAGCCGCCTTCTTGAACCGCTGCAGTCCGTGTGGTGAAGGTACTCCCACAGTGCTGTTAGGGAGGGTGTTCCAGGATTTTGACCCAGCGACGATGAAGGATCGGCGATATACTTCCAAGTCAGGATGATGTGTAACTTGAAGGGGAACTTGCAGGTGGTGGTGTTCCCATGCGCCTGCTGCCCTTGTCCTTCCAGGTGGTAGAGGTCACGGGTTTGGGAGATGCTGCCGAAGAAGCCTTGGTGAGTTGCTGCAGTGCATCTTGTAGATGGTGCACACTGCAGCCATGGTACGCCGGTGGCGGAGGGAGTGAATGTTTAAGGTGGTAGATGGGGTGCCAATCAAGTGAGCTGCTTTGTCCTGGATGGTATCGAGCTTCTTGAGTGTTGTTGGAGCTGCAGTCATCCAGGCAAGTGGAGAGTATTCCATCACACTCCTGACTTGTGACTTGTAGATGGTGGAAAGGCTTTGGGGAGTCAGGAGGTGAGATACTCGCTGCAGAATACCCAGCCTCTGACCTGCTGTTGTTGCCACAGTATTTATGTGGCTGGTCCAGTTCAGTTTCTGGTCAATGGTGACCCCCAGGATATTGATAGTGGGGGGATTCAGCGATGGTAATGACATTAAATGTCAAGGGGCGGTGGTTAGACTCTCGCTTGTTGGAGATAGTCATTGCCTAGCATTTGTGTGGCGCGAATGTTACCTGCCACTTATCAGCCCAAGCCTGAACGTCGTTCGGGTCTTGTTGCATTCGGGCATGAACTGCTTCATTATCTGAGGAGTTGCGAATGGCGCTGAACACATTTCCCCGCCTTTGCTCCATATCGCCTCAATACCCTTACCTAACAAAAATCTATCAACCTCAATCTCGAAAGCTCCAATTGTCCCCCAGCAGCTGTAGGCTGTTGGGGCTGGAAATTCCAGATTTCTACTACCCCGGGGCAGTTTCTCTACCGGGCGGCCGATCCAGAGAACCTGAAGCAGGAAGTTGAAAATCTACCCGTGTTTCTGGACTAGCAACCTAACTGAATTGAATGAATCTCTGGCCAATTGCCCGGTGGACTGGTAGAAAAACCGAACTGGTTCACTAGTGCCCTTCGGGGGAAGGAAACCTGCCGTCCTTACCCTCTCCACGTGACTCCCGTCCCACATCGCATGGTTGATTCTTAATGCCAGCAACAACAACAACAACAACAACTTGCATTTATATAGCGCCAATAATGTAGCAAAACGTCCCCAGGCGCTTCACAGGAGCGATAATCAGATAAAAGAATTGACTCTGAGCCAAAGATGATATCAAGGCAGGTGTCCAAAAGCTTGGCCTAAGAGATAGGTTTTAACTAGCGTCTTAAAGGAGGAGAGATTGGGTCGATTAGGCTTATATTTGCTGGAGTTTAGAAGAATGAGAGGGGATCTCATTGAAACTTATAAAATTCTAACAGGACTAGACAGACTAGATGCAGGAAGGCTGTTCCCGATGGCGGGGGAGTCCAGAACCAGGGGTCACAGTCTAAGGATAAGGGGTAAGCCATTTAGGACAGGGATGAGGAGGAATTTCTTCACCCAGAGAGTGGTGAACCTGTGGAATTCTCTACCACAGAAGGCAGTGGAGGCCAATTCATTAAATATATTCAAGAAGGAGTTAGATATATTTCTTAAGGCTAAAGGGATCAAGGGATATGGGGAGAAAGCAGGGACAGGGTAGTGAGTTTGGATGATCAGCCATGATCTCATTAAATGGCAGAGCAGGCTCGAGGGGCTGAATGGCCTACTCCTGCTCCTATCTTCTATGTTTCTATGTATCTATGAGAGAGAGAGAGAGAGAGAGAGAGGCAGAGGGGTTAAGGGAGCGAATTCCAGAGGTAAGGGCCTAGACGGCTGAAAGCACGGCCGCCAACGGTGGGGCGAAGGAGGTCAGGGATGCTCAAGAGGCCAGATATAGAGGAGCGCAGAGATCTCAGTACGTTGTGGGGCTGGGGGAGGTTACAGAGATAGGGAGGGTGGGGGGAGGCGAGGACAGGGAGGCATTAGAACACGAGGATGAGAATTTTTAAATCGAGGGGTTCCAGGAGCCAATGTAGGTCACTGAGCACAGGGGTGATGGGTGAACACCCTGAAGTGGCCGAGCAAGTCATGCAATTGCAAAAGCAATTGCTCAGGAATAAGGTCCACCGCATTCTTCTCAGGATAACCAGGGACGGGCGATAAATTTGGCCCCGCCATCATCTTCCACATCCAAAGACCATAAAAAACCTTGTAATTTTGTTGGCACGTAATTAGATAGTGACATCAGCACATCAGATCTGCGCCAGTCAGACTGCCCCATAAAACCTCACCCTTCTGTGAGTCATGTAAGTGAAGCATTCTCTCCCTCTGACCGCAGCTATATAGCTCTCCTCACATTGCCTAACATCCCAGAGCGGTTACAATGGAGGTGAGGTGAACACTGAGCGGGAAAGGAGAAAGGGGAGGGGGGAAGAGGGTGAAGGAATGGCCAAAGAGATGGGCTTTTAGGAGCCTTCTGAAGGCAAAGCGCAGCGGTTTTTTTGGGAAGTGGTTTCCAAGAGGGCAGGGTTGCATTGACTGAAGGAATAAAGAATTACATAGAATTTTCATCTAGCCCTGCCCCCATTCCCCGACCCCCCCCGCCGCCAAAGCGATTCCCAGAGACCCAACATAAAACCTGCCTCTGATGTCACTGTAATCGGGTTTGGTACTCTGGTTCGTGACCAGCGGGAATTCCCTCATCCGATTGGTGGAAACCTCAGATATTACAGAGAATCACATAGAATGTATAGCACAGAAACAGGCCATTCGGCCCAACTGGTCTATGCCGGTGTTTAAGCTCCACACGAGCCTCCTCCCACTCTATTTCATCTCACCCTATCAGCAGAACCTTCGTTTCGTTTCTCTCTCATGTACTTAGCCTTTTTTTTAAATTCGCTTATGGGATCTGGGCGTCGCTGGCAAGGCCAGCATTTATTGCCCATCCCTAATTACCCTTGAGAAGGTGGTGGTGAGCCGCCTTCTTGAACCACTGCAGTCCGTGTGGTGAAGGTGCTCACACAGTGTTGTTAGGGAGGGAGTTCCAGGATTTTGACCCAGTGACGATGAAGGATCGGCGATATACTGCCAAGTCAGGATGGTGTGTGACTTGGAGGGGAACTTGGAGGTGGTGATGTTCCCATGCGCCTGCTGCCCTTGTCCTTCTAGGTGGAAGAGGTCACAGGTTTGGGAGGTGCTGCCGAAGAAGCCTTGGCGAGTTGCTGCAGTACATCTTGTAGATGGTACACACTGCAGCTACGGTGCGCCAGTGGTGGAGGGAGTGAATGTTTAAGGTGGTGGATGGGGTACCAATCAAGCGAGCTGCTTTGTCCTGGATGGTGTCGAGCTTCTTGAGTGTTGTTGGAGCTGCACTCATCCAGGCAAGTGGAGAGCATTCCATCACACTCCTTACTTGTGCCTTGTAGATGGTGGAAAGGCTTTGGGGAATTAGCTTCCCCTTGAATGCATCCATGCTATTCGTCTCAACTACTACATGTGGTAGCACGTTCTGCATTCTAACCACGATCTCCAATGGTGCGGCAGGTCTAATGAGTGAAATGAGTTCGGGCCGTTTCAACCGTACTTCTAAAGCACTAAATGGCGCCCGCAATTCACTACTAATTAGTACGAATCTTCTTTATTCGTTCTCGGGATGTAGGCATAGCTGGCAAGGCCCAGCATTTATTGCCCATCCCTAGTTGCCCCGAGAAGGTGGTGGTGGGCCTTCTTCTTGATCCATTGCAGAAGTTTGATATAACTGAGTGTCTTGCTAGGCTACATCAGTGGGCAGCTGAGGGTCAACTACATTGGTGTGGGACTGGAGTCACATATCGACCAGACCGGGTAAGGGCGGCAGGTTTCTTCCCCCTGAAGGACGTCAAGTGAGCCAGTTGGGGTTTTTAACGACAATCCGACATCTTCATGGTCACATTTACTGATTCCAGTCTTTTTAATCTGAATTCAAGTTCTACAAACTGCTTCTGGTGGGACATGGACTGACATTCTGACTTGGGTTATTAGTCCAGGCCGATCAATTGCTACAATAGCAAAATCTTGCACATGCTGGAAATCTGAAATAACAACAGAAAACGCTGGAAAAACTCAGCAGGCCAGGGTAGCATCCGTGGAGAGAGAAACAGAGTTAACGCTTCAGGTCAAAGACCCTTCGTCAGAACTGGAAAAAAGCTGGAGATGTGACAGATATTAAGCATGTGCAGAGACAGGGGGCCATTGAAGGAACATACTGTGCTCAACATAAGCTCGAGGAACAGCACCTCATCTTTCAATTAGGCACTTTACAGCCTTCTGGACTCAACAGCGAGTTCAACAATTTCAAACTATAACCCCTGCCCCCATTTTTCATGCTGTATGATTTTTGCCATTCTCATTTGCAACATTTTATCTTACCTGCCTCTTACAAAAGCACAGTATATTCCTTCAATTCCTTCCACCCCACCCCCCCGCCCCCACCCCCGTCTCGGCACCTGCTTAATATCTGTTACCTCTCCAGCTTTTTCCAGTTCTGATGAAGGGTCACAGACCTGAAACGTTAACCCTGTTTCTCTCTCTCCACGGATGCTGCCTGGCCTGCTGAGTGTTTCCAGCATTTTCTGTTGTCATTCCTATCGATTGCTAGTCCAGTAACATAAGCACTACGCTACCGTAACCGCTCATTGACAATAATCGATAGTAAGACAGAGATCGATAGATTTTTGAATATTAAGGGAATCGAGGGATATGGGGATAGTGCAGGAAGGTGGAGTTGAGGTAGAAGATCAGCCATGATCTTATTGAATGGCGGAGCAGGCTCGAGGGGCCGAATGGCCGACTCCTGCTCCTATTTCTTATGCTCTTATAAGTGAGGGTTTCAGATTGGCAGATGCAACAGAAGGAAGCCCACAGCAGCAAGAAGCAAAGCCATCGACTGATCTGTGGGTGTCATGACGTTAATCATGGAGTCCGATATGAAAAAAAACCCCAGCAGTAAATTAAAAATGCAATTGGACTTCTTGGGACAGATGTTCCTCTCTTGGTGCTGGATGTAAAGCATCGCCTGGGCAGAGCTAAAAATCAGGCGGGTGGATCGCACGCCAGTAACAGAACCCACCCGAACTCCTACTAATTTAATCCAGCTGGCACCCTAATGCTTTCTTTCCGCTAAGGAGGAAAATCTGCCCCATTCCGTCGCCATAAACATGTGGCCCTTCCAGTAAGTAAGAACTTACAATCATACAGCGTCTTTCACGACCTCAGGACGTCCCAAAGCATTTTACAGCCAATGAAGTACTTTTTGTGAAGTGCAGTCACTGTTGTAATGTAGGAAACGGGGCAGCCAGTTTGCGCACAGCAAGCTCCCACAAAACAACAATGTGAAATAGTAGATGCATTGCTGATCATCTTCTAACATTCAATGGAATCTGGAACAGTACCCATGGATTGGAGGGTAGCTAATGTTACCCCACTATTCAAAAAGGTGGTAGAGAGAAAGCGGGGAATTACAGGCCGGTAAGCCTGACATCGGTAGTGGGGAAAATGCTAGAGTCCATTATAAAGGATGTAATAGCAGAACACTTGGAAAACAGTGACAGGATCGGACAAAGTCAACATGGATTTACAAAAGGTAAATCGTGCTTGACTAATCTACTGGAATTTTTTGAGGATGTAACTGGTAAAATAGATAAGGGAGAACCAGTGGATGTGATGTATTTGGACTTTCAGAAGGCTTTCGATAAGGTCGCACATAAGAGATTAGCGTGTAAAGTTAAGGCACATGGGATTGGGGGCAAGGTATTGACTTGGATAGAGAACTGGTTGGCAGACAGAAAGCAAAGAGTTGGAATAAACGGGTCTTTTTCCGAGTGGCAGGTAGTGACTAGTGGGGTACCACAGGGATCGTTCCTTGGACCCCAGCTATTCACAATATATATTAATGATCTAGACAAGGGAACTAGATGTAATATCTCCAAATTTGCAGACGACACAAAGCTGGGTGGGCGTGTGTGCTGTGAGGAGGATGCCGAGAAACTCCAGGATGATTTGGACAGGTTGGGTGATTGGGCAAAAGCATGGCAGATGCAATATAACGTGGATAAATGTGAGGTTATCCACTTTGGTGGCAAAAACAGAAAGGCAGATTATTATCTGAATGGCAATGGATTGGGCGAAGGGGAAGTGCAACAAGACCTGGGTGTCCTTGTGCACCAGTCGCTGAAGGTATGCATGCAGGTGCAGCAGGCGGTTAAGAAGGC
>NC_140996.1:225628559-225661059 GCF_052327205.1 Somniosus microcephalus | reverse complement strand
GAGTCGGCCATACGGCCCCCTCGAGCCCGCTCCGCCATTCAATAAGATCGTGGCTGATCTTCTACCTCAACTCCACTTTCCCGCCCGATCTCCATATCCCTTGATTCCCCATGAGTACAAAAATCTATCTATCTCCGCCTTGAATATACTCAACGACTGAGCATCCACAGCCGTCTGGGGTAAAGAATTCCAAAGATTCCTGGGATGGCAGGACTGTCGTATGAGGAGAGATTGGGTCGACTAGGCCTGTATTCACTAGAGTTCAGAAGAATGAGAGGGGAATCTCATTGAAACGTATAAAATTCTGACAGGGCTAGACAGACTGGATGCAGGGAGGATGTTTCCCCTGGCTGGGGGGGTCTCTAGAACGAGGGGTCACAGTCTCAGGATACGGGGTAGGACATTTAGGACTGAGATGAGGAGAAATTTCTTCACTCAGAGGGTGGTGAACCTGTGGAATTCTCTGCCACAGAAGGCTGTGGAGGCCAAGTCACTGAATATATTTAAGAAAGAGATAGATAGATTTCTAGACACAAAAGGCATCAAGGGGTATGGGGGGAGAGCGGGAATATGGTATTGAGATAGAGGATCAGCCATGATCATATTGAATGGCGGAGCAGGCTCAAAGTGCCGAATGGCCTACTCCTGCTCCTATTTTTCTATGTTCTATGTTCTAGATGTCAACTTACAGTCTGCTGCTGTCAAACACCATTGCTGAGGTCAATGTAACTGCTAACTATTGAAGCCTATCTAGTGTGTAACCAATTGTCTTTCTACAGAATGAAGTGTAACGTTACCACACCAGCTCCCCAATGTAACATGGCAGTCGGGGAATTTGAATTCAGTTCAAAAATTATGGAACTAAAAAGCTGGTCTCAGTCAAAGCGTCGTTAAAAACCCGGTCCCACACCAACGCGGTTGACTCTTAACCTCTAACCTCTCAACCTCTAAAGTGGCCTCTCAGTTGTATCAAGCTGCTACATCCAACTGCAGCGGTTCAAGAAGGCGGGCCTACCACCACCTTCCCATGGCAACTGGGGATGGGCAATAAATGCCGCCGACGCCCACATCCAGAGACTGAATATTAAAAAAATAATAATTCCAGCGAGATAAAAGGGCCCAATTGCCGATCTCACCTTTTCTATTCATCCTGGCAAAGTGTTGGGCCACTGGCCAAGAGAACACCGTCATGGCCCCCACAGCTCCGATGTGCAGATATGGAGCAGTGACCTACAAAAATATTAAAGCAAAAACAAACTTTAAAAGCAATGGTAAAGAATACCCACCAACACTTGAAGCAGTCACTCATAAATCAACCATTTCCTTTCCGTCCCGTTTTTTTCCCCTGCGAACTTCCTTCGGTCCTGAAAGCACAGACCCCAATTTACCACCAGCAGCAGTGAGAATCCATACTATAAACTGTTTGATTTCCAGGCCAGGAGAGGTTGATTGGCATTACATTAACAATTATCGCGTCGCTGTTAATTACCAGACTTAGCTTTCTTCGACGAGTTTAACGGGCAATTAATGTGCAAATCCAGCAAGAACGGGGAGGCTGAAGGCGAGATGCTGTTTGTGATAAGTCCAGCAAGCTCTGGCGATTCGCAACTCACGGCGTCTCTCCTTCTTTCCCCTGAACCTGCTGGCCGAATGGCTCATCAAATGCGTCGTGATCTCGGCCGTTTCTTTTCCCCCAGAAAGTTCCGGCCCATGGCGTGGAGTTTGGTCGGAAGATCCGCAGATATGTAAAAAAAGGGGATGGAGTCAACGGCGGGTAGGGAGCTGAAAGGACTGGGCTTGAATCTGGCCACGTACCTGAAACGAGAGGGCGAAGGTATTCCACTCCTCGTGCCACTGATTGTACAAGAAACCGACAGCCACCGCGGAGACGCCCAGCACCACAACAATCCCAATCTGAGAGGGAGACGGAGAGAGACCAGGTAACGCACAAGGATTGCAACTCACGTCAATGCACCTGATCAAAATTCAACCTTTCATAGAATCACACAGCACAGAAGGAGGCCATTCGGCCAGTCGAGCCTGTGCTGGCTCTTTGAAAGAGCTCTCCAATTAGTCCCACTCCCCAACTTTTTCCCCCATGACCCTGCAAATTAGTCCTCTTCGAGCACATGTCCAATTGCCTATTGAAAGTTCCTCTGGAATCCGATTCCACCGCCCTTTCAGGTGGTGCGTTCCAGATCTTAACAACCCTCTGTGTGGAAAAAATGTCTCCTCATTTCCCCTCTAGTTCTTTTGCCCATTAGTTTAAATCTGTGACCTTTGGTTACCAACCCACTTGCCAGAGAAAACAGTTTCTCCCTACTTGCTCTCTCAAATCCCCCTATAAATCTCCCCTTAACCTTCTCTGCTCGAAGGAGAACAATCCCAGCTCTCCAGTCTCTCCACTTAAATGAAGTCCCTCATCCCTGGTATCATCCTGGTAAACCTCCTCCGCACCCTCTCTAAGGCCTTGACATCCTTCCTAAAGTGTGGTGCCCAGAATTGAACACACTTTCATCGAAAGTTATTGTTATAAATCTCATCATTCATCAAGAAACTACTCGTGAAATAACGCTGGACGGCCAGCTGGTGGCGCTGTCCAAGGAGTATAAATACTCGGGCGTCGGCCCCAGCTTTCCAGGGACATTTTGTAAGACAAGGAACTAGTGAAGTACAACTAGATCTCCATGTTCTGAAACAAGTTGATTAAAGCCTTGCTTTATACTCAAACCAAGCGCGTAGTGAGTTTTATTACGTTAGTTATTTATTTATTTGTTTACTTATTTTATTCCCTTCTCTTCAGGATCCATACACACGGGGGGGGGGGGTCATTATGACTTTGGGCGATAGTGTAGAACAGGTGATATCGTTATACACCTCTCCCCATTTTTATTTCCATTGACTTCAGTGGCAATGAAATTTGGGAGGGATGTATAACGGGCGGCTGATTGCTGATCCGACAGCGCCTGCTTTATACTATTGCCCAACGTCAGGGTTACCCCCAAGATGCCTGGGCAATCGAATCAGGTAGGAGACCTCTCCCAGACCAGTGCCACAGCCACTCTCTAAACAGTCAACGAGAGGGTGCTCGACAATGTGGAGTTGAGGTCGAAGATCAGCCACGATATGACTGAATGGCGGCGCGGACTCCAGGGGCCGTGTGGCCGACTCCCGCTGCTCATTCTTAAGTTCTTTCTTTCTTTCTTTTCAGATGGAGGCCCAAGTTACATCAAGTTGTGCAGAGAGCTGCAGGATTTCCGAGGATAGAACTCGAGCAAGACATCGTTAGGAAGTGGAGATGCTCAACAAAGGTTAGTGATTGACAACCGATTGAGAAACTATAGCGACTACCTTAGAATTACACAGAATCTACAAGACAGAGACAGGCCATTTGGCCCTTTGGTCAACACTCCACCCTGCCTCCCCCCGCCACATCCCTCCATTCCCTTCTCCCTCGTGCACACTACAGACTGAGAATGGCAGAGTAATGAAGAGGTTGCGTACCTTGTGAGCCCAGAATAGGTACAGGCGCTGGCCTTCGCTCAGTAAACATATCGCCAGGACCTGCAAAACACAAAGCGGAAATTTCACAGTTTCCAGCCAATGTGGTCACCAATGAATTAGTCCACACTGAATCCACGCAGTCCAACCCTCACTGTGGAGTGAGCCTTTCGCAACCACAGGACGTCCCAAAGCTTTTCACAGCCAATTAAGCACTTGTTTTTTTTGAAGTGTAATCACTGTTGTAATGTAGGAAATGCAGCAGCCAATGTGCGCACAGCAAGCTCCCACAAACAGCACTGTGATAATGACCCGATCATCTGTATTTTCGTCATGTCGGTGGGGCGATAAACATTGGCCAGGACACCGGAGATGTCTCCCCTTGCTCTTCTTTGAAACAGTGCCGCGGGATCTTTTACGTCCACCTGAGAGGGTGAACGGGGCCTCAGTTTCAACAGTGCGGCGCTCCCTCGGCATGGCATTGGGAGTGTCAGCCTAGATTTTGTGCTCAAGTCCCTGGAGTGGGCCTGTGAACCTCACGACCTTCTAACTCAGAGACGAGAGCTACTCACTGAGCCACGACTGACACCCCGGCATGTATAGATTTACCTCAGCCACAACACATGGGGGTAGACTTTGCACTTGCAGCCCGGGTGTTAAAGTGGCGTTGCGGTTTGCCGGAGTAATACGGAAATGGCGGCGTGTCCTTTCAATTGACTTCAACGAGTGGTTTCTAAAATGAGTGGTCAATCCGCAATGCCAGTTTTATGCCCGGGTGGCAACTTAAAAGTCAACCTTCACCACCCCCCCCCCCCCGCCAGCTCCTCACCCAGCCGTGACCTCGGTTCAGTTTTGGACCTTGAACTCAAGGCATAATGGGTGTTCTCGTGCAAGAAATGCAGAAAGCTAGTGACATGAATCAGTCATTCATGAAAGAAAGACTTATGAAATAATACTGAGCGGCCTACGGGTGGCGTTGTCCAGGGAGAGTATAAATACTCGGGCACAGGCCCAGCTTGCGCAGGACATTCTTAACAGGAGCTAGTGAAGGACACAACTAGACCTCCATGTTGTAAAACAGTTGATTAAAGCTTTGTTTAACGCTTAGACCAAGTGCCGAGTAGTTTTCTTACGTCAGCTAGCATGCAGGTACAGCAAGCAATTAGGAAGGCAAATGGCATGCTGGCCTTTATTGCAAGGGGGGTGGAGTATAAGAGTAAGGAAGTCTTGCTACAATTGTACAGGGCCTTGGTGAGACCAAACCTGGAGTACTGTGCACAGTTTTGGTCTCCTTATCTAAGGAAGGATATACTTACCTTGGAGGCGGTGCAACGAAGGTTCACGAGATTGATTCCTGGGATGAGGGGGCTGTCCTATGAGGAGAGATTGTGTAGAATGGGCCTATACTCTCTGGAGTTTAGAAGAATGAGAGGTGATCTCATTGAAACATACAAGATTCTGAGGGGGATTGACAGGGTAGATGCTGAGAGGCTGTTTCCCCTGGCTGGAGAGTCTAGAACTAGGGGGCAAAGTCTCAGGATAAGGGGTCGGCCATTTAAGACCGAGATAGGGAAGAATTTCTTCACTCGGAGGATTGTGAATCTTTGGAATTCTCTGCCCCAGAGGGCTGCGGAGGCTCAGTCGTTGAGTATATTCAAGGCTGAGATCGATAGATTTTTGGACTCGAGGGGAATTAAGAGATATGGAGATCGGGCGGGAAAGTGGAGGTCGATGATCAGCCATGATCTTATTGAATGGCGGAGCAGGCTCGAGGGGCCGTACAGCTGACTCCTGCTCCTAGTTCTCATGTTCTTATAAGCTGCTCCTGTGCAGTGAGAGATGTAGTGAAAATGACCACCCAGAATTCAGCTTTGAGGCTGCAGGGAGTTTACACAAGGTTTTTCTGGACAACAGTGGCCTCCTTTTTGTGCCGTGCTATTCTATGATTCGATATTCCTCCGCTATATAGCGCCTCACACTCTCTTCTGCTATCTGTGCTCGTAGCATGTTAGGCTCCAAAACTCATCCTACTCTAAAACCCGTCTGGTTCACTAATGTCCTTTAGGGAAGGAAATCTGCCGTCCTTACCTGGTCATAGGGTCATAACGTCATAGAGTCATAACGGCACAGAAGGAGGCCATTCGGCCCATCGAGTCCGTGCCGGCTCTCTGTAGAGCAATCCAGTCAGTCCCATTCCCCCGCTCTATCCCCGTAACCCAGCAAGTTTATTTCCCTCAAGTGCCTATCCAGTCTCCCCTTGAAAACATTGAGTGTCTCCGCTTCCACCACTTCCGTCGGCAGTGAGTTCCAGGTCCTCACCACTCGCTGCGTAAAAAAGTTTTTCCTCACATCCCCCCTGTATCTCTTGCCCAAAACCTTAAATCTGTGTCCCCTAGTCCTTGTACCATCAACTAGTGGGAACAGCCTTTCCTCGTCTAGCCTATCCAAACCCATCATAATCTTGTACACCTCTATCAAATCACCTCGCCACCTCCTTTGTTCTAATGAAAACAAATCCAGCTCCTCCAACCTGTCCTTGTAGCTAAAATCCCCCATTCCCGGAACCATTCAGGTAAATCTCCTCTGCACCCTCTCAAGGGCCCTTCACATCCTTCCTAAAGTGTGGTGACCAGAACTGGACGCAATACTCTGGCCGATACGTAACTCCAGACCCACAGCAATGCGGTTGACTCTTAACTGCCCTCTGAAATGGCCTAGCAAGCCATTGTGTATAATATGAGGGGCCTAGATAGAGTGGATAGGAAGGACCTATTTCCCTTAGCAGAGGGGTCAATAACCAGGGGGCACAGATTGAAAGTAATTGGTAGAAGGATTAGAGGGGAGTTGAGGAGAACTTTTTTCACCCAGAGGGTGGTGGGGGTCTGGAACTCACTGCCTGAATAGGTGGTGGAGGTAGAAACCCTCATCGCATTTAAAAAGTACTTGGATATGCACTTGAAGTGCCGTAACCTACAGGGCTGCGGACCAAGAGCTGGGAAGTGGGATTAGGCGGGATAGCTCTTTTTCGGCTGGCACGGACACGATGGGTCGAATGGCCTCCTTCTCTTGGTCTGTAAGTTCCTGTGGTTCTGTGAAGCCACTCAGTTGTATCAAACTGCATGTCAAAATTCTTGGTGTGTCATTGTGTGGAATGCAATTTGATATTAACGCTCTAACCAAGAAATAAAAGATGAACCCATTACAGATGGTTCCATCACAGCGAGGTTGACACGCCGTGTGGGATACACACCATCGGAACTGTCAGCTCTTGAGAGAGAAATGATTCATTGTAGAGAGATTGTGATTTGTTTAAACAGTAATAGGAAACTGGGTAGCAGATTGCACAGCGAATGTTGCAACCCATGATGTAGATCCACAGCCTCAAACTATCCCCTGGGGACAACCGTGTTCTCACTGCTTAAAGTGCACCACTGCTCATCTTCATAAAATCCTCTCTTGCTGAGATGATTGGCAAGAGCACCAGAGGCGACAGGAGGAAAAACATTTTTAATGCAACGAGTGGTTAGGATTTGGAATGCGCTGCCCGATGGGGCGGGGGAAACGGATTCAATCGTCGTTTTCAAAAGGGAATTGGATTCATATCAAAATTTCATTTCATAGAATCATAGGACGAGACAGCACGGAAGGAGGCCATTCGGCCCATCGTGCCTGAGCCGGGTCTTTGACAGAGCTATCCAATTAATCCCACTCCCCACCTGCTGTTTTGCCACGTCCCTACCAATTTTTACCCCTTCAAGTATTTCTCCACTTCCATTTCGAAAGTTACTATTGAATCTGCTTCCACCGCCCTTTCAGGGGAGCGGGACTAACTGGATTGCTCTTCGAAGGAGCCGGCACAGACCCGGTGGGCCGAATGGCCTCCTTCTGTGCTCTACTAGTCTATGATTCCAAGATCCTCCACGATATACCGCCCCACACTCTCTTCTGCTCTCTGTGCCCTTACCATGTTGGGTCCCAATACTCATCACACTATCTCGTACTCACAATTCATGCTCGTCAACATTTTTGGCTCAGTGGGCCGCACTCTCGCCTCCGATTCAGAAGGTCATGGGTTCAAGTCCCACTCCAGAGATTTCAGCACATCACCCAGACTTGACACTCCAGTGCGGCGCTGAGGGAGCGCTGCACGGTCGGAGGTGCCGCCTTTCTGAATGCGACGTTAAACCGAGGCCCCGTCTGCCCCTCTCAGGTGGAGGTAAAAGATCCCACGGCCACTATTTCGAAGAAGAGCAGGGGGAGTTCTCCCAATATTCATCCCTCAAACAACATCGCTAAAAAATAGATTATCTGCTAATTATCTCATTGCTGTTTGTGGGAGCTTGCTGTGCGTAAACCAGCTTGCGTGTTTCCTACATTACAGCAGTGACTACACTTCAAAAAGTACTTCATTGGCTGTGAAGAGCGTTGGGACGTCCTGAGGTTGTGAAAGGCGCTATATAAATGTAAGTTCTTTCTTTTTAATCAATTTATATTTCCTGATTGACAGCGTCTTCTCTCCTACAGTTTTACACCTGTAATATAACCTCGTCCCTTTCACCTAGGTTTCTCAATGTTAAACAAAGCACTGGCACAGTTGAACTATGGTGCATTCAATTTTTATTCCTCTAAACTCGTTACATTTATTATTTTTTTTAAGTATTTTAAATAATATGCCCGCAGTGTTGCTAGTGGGGGAATAGCGGACATTTTGGGAAAGGGGCTGTAGTTTTTCCCTCATTTCACGGCGTTCATTCATTTTTTGTCTCCCTATCTCTCCACAGCTCTGTAATTCACCATTACATCATCCTCGTCCTCCACTGTTCAGCCGAACCAGCGGGTTAGACGGCCTTGGGAAAATCTCACCAATCCGTAATGAACAAAAGATAAGGCGTGAGGTTTCCGATTGCAAACATAAGAACATAAGAAATAGGAGCAGGAGTCGGCCATTTGGCCCCTCGAGCCTGCTCCGCCATTCAGTAAGATCATGGCTGATCTTCTACCTCAACTCCACTTTCCCGCCTGATCCCCATATCCCTTGATCCCTTAATATTCAAAAATCTATCGATCTCTGTCTTGAATATACTCAACGACTGAGCCTCCACAGCCCCCTGGGGTAGAGAATTCCAAAGATTCACCACCCTCTGAGTGAAGAAATCTCTCATCTCAGTCCTAAATGGCCGACCCCTTATTCTGAGACTGTGACCCCTGGTTCTAGACTCCCCAGCCAGGGGAATCATCCTCCCAGCATCTACCCTGTCAAACCCTGTAAGAATTTTGTATGTTTCAATGAGATCACCTCTCATTCTTCTAAACTCTAGAGAACTTAGGCCTGGTCTACTCAATCTCTCCTCATAGGACAATCCCCCCATCCCAGGAATCAATCTCTTGAACCTTCGCTGCACTCCCTCTATGGCAAGTATATCCTTCCTTAGGTAAGGAGACCAAAACTGTACACAATACTCCAGGTGTGGTCTCATCAGGGCCCTATATAATTGCAGTAAGACGTCTTTACTCTTATACTCAAATCCTCTTGTAATAAAGGCCAACATACCATTTGCTTTCCTAGTTGCTTGCTGACTGGATACCTGAGAAACCGTTTGAAGCAGCACACGGACTGTCTCTTTCTCTCTTAGAACCAAAGAGAACAGAAGGAGGCCATTCGGCCCATCATCCCTGTGCCGGCCCATTGTATCCAATTAGTTCCACTCACCCCTACTCTTCCCCCATCGCCCTGCAAATTTTTCCTTTTCGAGTATTTATCAGAGTCCCTTTTGAAAGTTACTATTGAATCTGCTTCCACTGCCCTTTCAGGCAGCTGATTCTAGATCCGAACAACTCGCTGCGTAAAAATAAAAATCTCCTTATCTCCCCTCTGGTTCTTTTGCCAATTATTTTAAATCTGTGTTCTCTGGTTACCGACGCTTCTGCCAGTGGAAACCGCTTCTCCTTATTTATCCTATCAAAACCCTTCATAATTTTGAACGCCTCTATTAAACCTCCCCTTAACCTTCTCTGCTCTAAGGAGAAGAGTCGCAGATTCTCCAGTCTCTCCACACAACTGCAGTCCCTCATCCCTGGTACCATTCTGGCAAATCTCCTCCGCACCCTCTCCAAGGCCTTGACATCCTTCCTAAAAAAGGTCTGGAGCCCAGAATTCGATACAATACTCCAGTTGAGGCCTAACCAGTGATTTATGAAAGTTTAGCATAACTTCGTCACTTTCTTTCTCTGTCTCGGTGTTTTCTGTATCCCTCTCTTTCACTTCAGAGATCGGCTCGCTCGAGCCTCTTGACCTGTATGGCCCAGTTGCTCGCAGTGCAGTGCCTTTACCAGTTGGGTCATTAGGGGAGCCCGACCAGTTGGGCCGAGTGCACAGTTCACTTACCAGTAAGATTGCGATGTAAGTAAAAAGTGTCACTGTCACACCAAGAACCACTGCTGACCAAGGAATCCACCTACCACTGTAGAAATTCCTAGGGAAAGGAAGAAAAATAAATAAATAAGTCCTTTACCCAGAGTTTTACAAATAATACTGCTGCAAAATTTTAATCATAGTATCACACGGCACAGAAGGAGGACGTTCGGCCCATCGTGCCTGTGCCGGCTCTTTGAAAGAGCTCTCCAATTAGTCCCACTCATCCCTGCTCTTTCCCCAGAGCCCTGTAAATTTTTCCTTTTCAAGTATTTCTCCAATTCCCTTTTTGAAAGTTACTATTGAATCTGCTTCCACCGCCCTTTCAGGCAGCGCGTTCCAGATTAGAACAATTTACCGTGTAAAAAAATTCTCCTCATCTCCCCTCTGGTTCTTTTGCCAATGATCTTAAACCTGTGTCCTCTGGTTACCAACACTCCTGCCAATGGAAACAGTTTCTCCCCATTTACTCTATCAAAGCCCCTCAAAATTTTGAGCTCCTCTATTAAATCTCCCCTTAACCGTCTCTGCTCTAAGCAGAACAATCCCAGTTTCTCCAGTCTCCCTCATCCCTGGTACCATTCTGGCAAATCTCCTCCGCACCCTCTCCAAGGCTTTGACATCCTTCCTAAAGTGTGGTGCCCAGAATTGGACACAGTACTCCAGCTAAGGCCTGACCAATGTTTTATAAAATAGTGGCCATGGGAGCTTTTACATCCAACTGAGAGAGTAGACGGGAACCTCGGTTTAACGTCTCATCCAAAAGACGGCACCTCCGACAGTGCAGCACTCCCTCAGCACTGCAGTGGGAGTGTCAGCCTAGATTCTTGTGCTCAAGTCTCCAGAGTAGGATTTGAACCCACAACCTTCTGACTCAGAGGCAAAGGCGCTGCCCACTGAGCCACGGCTAATGCCGGCTGATACTGCTGACCTGTACAGGCGAGTTGAGAACTCAGCACACCAGCAACAGCCAAATCCAAGATGGCAGATCCACCGCAACCATTGACCTCTGCCGCTTTGCCGTTGGTGACACCAGTAAATCATCCACCCCAGCGCCTCCGAGAGCACTGCCGCTCGGAGATTTACATTGTAAGATTGCCGCAGCCCCGTTCCCGAAAGGGAAGCTAGCCATCCCACACCACAAGGTGCTCAACAAGACCGCGGACTCACCAATCAAAATCGTTGTAGTCATTCTTTGCTTCACTCCAAAAGTAAAGGAGCACGAATGCCAGGCCAAAGGTCGCCACCAGGATCCCAAAGCTGAACAATTCAAACTGGAGGGAGAGGGAACAACAACGGGAGGAAATTAGAGCACTGTAGAATCTTGCAGCGCCGGAGGAGGCCATTCGGCCCATCGTGCCTGTGCCGGCTCTTTGAAAGAGCTCGCTGATTAGTCCCACTCCCCTTTGCTCTTTCCCCCACAGCCCTGCACATTTCTCCTGTTCAAGTATTTATCCAATTCTCTTTTGAAAGTTACTATTGAATCTGCTTCCACCGCCCTTTCAGGCAGCGCATTCCAGATCACAACAACTCACTGCACAAAATAAAATCCTCCTCCTCACCCCTGGTTCTTTTGCGAATTATCTTAAACCTGTGTCCTCTGGTTACCGACCCTCCTGCCAGTGGAAACAGTTTCTCCTTATTTACTCTATCAAAACCCTTCATGATTTTGAACATCTCAATTAAATCTCCCCTTAACCTTCTCTGCTCTAAGGAGAACAACCCCAGCTTCTCCAGTCTCTCCACACAACTAGGATGTTAGACCTGGTGTCAATTATATTATTTTAAATACAGAGTACAAAGATGCATGGGCCGAGGAATGGTTTTGCAGGTTTTCCATGCCTTTGTTACCTCTAGACTTGACTATTCCAACACACTCCTAGTTGGCCTCCCACATTCTACCCTGTGTAAACTTGAGGTCATCCAAAACTCGGCTGCCCGTGTCCTAATTCGCACCAAGTCCCATTCGCCCATCACTCCCTGTGCTTGTTGGCCTACATTGGCTCCCGGTTAAGCATCACCTCGATTTCAAAAATCTCATCCTTGTTTTCAAATCCCTCCATGGCCTCCTCGCCCCCCCCCCCCCCGCTCCCTGTAATCTCCTTCAGCCCCACAACCACTGACCGCCCCCCCCCCCCCGAGATATCTGCGCTCCTCTAATTCTGCCCTCTTGAGGATCCCTGATTATAATCGCTCCACCATTGGTGGCCGTGCCTTCTATTGCCTGGGCCCTAAGCTCTGGAATTCCCTCCCTAAACCTCTCCACCTCGCTACCTCTCTTTCCTCCTTTAAGACGCTCCTTAAAACCTACCTCTTTGACCAAGCTTTTGGTCACCTGCCCTAATTTATCCTTATGTGGCTGGGGCATAGTCTCAGGATAAGGGGTCGGCTATTTAGGACTGAGATGAGGAGAGATTTCTTCACTCAGGGGGTGGTGAATCTTTGGAATTCTCTACCCCAGAGGGCTGTGAATGCTCAGTCGTTGAGTATATTCAGGGCTGTGATTGATAGAATTTTGGACTCTAGGGGAATCGAGGGATATGGAGATCGGGCGGGAAAGTGGAGTTGGGTCTGAAGATCAGCCATGATCTTACTGAGCAGGCTCGAGGGGCTGTATGGCCTACTCCTGCTCATATTTCTTATGTTCTTATTCTTTCCTTCTTTTACTGGGCGTCCCCATGTCCCTGTGAAGTGCCTTGGGACATTTTTCACCTTTGTTGTTGTTTCAACCTAGATGATGTACTTAAGTCTTGGCGAGTGGATCTTCTGTTGTGAGCTGTGTGATGGAACTTGTTTACCTTGTTGGAGGGGAAAACACACCAGCAGCTGTTCTGTTACCAACTTCCCCCAGTGACTGAAATGCTCTGGTTCATTATAACCCAAGTCAAGATAGTTAGGTGAACAATTAAGGGATGCGAGGTTGGGAAGAGAAGCCATTGTTCTGGCTACGACTGAATTAGATAAGAGCAAGGGGTGAGCTGGACAATGGGAGGAGGAGAAGCATTGGAGGAGGAGGAGGAGGATGTGGTCGACCGTGACAAAGGTCGCAGAGAGGTTGTGCACCATGGTAGACTAGACGTAACCAGACAGCAATCAACAAAATGCTACTTTAGCCTAATAAAAAGAGAAAACACGATAGTGTATTGATCACGGGCAACATCAGGTTACAAAGGAGCAGTAACATCAGATCGTTTACTCAGTGACGACCCGACTGTTTAACCAGCGATAACGAACAATCACCTGGGGCCACGTTCTACCTTCAAAGATAAGCACAGAGATAAAGGTAATAACCAATTTTACAACGGACCACCTTTATTGCAGCAGGAAGTCTAGCCTACATTCACTTTTACATTCGAGTAGTGGCAGCAAAAGGCTTTTCCTTCAGTCGCCGGCACGTCGAAGAACAAACAGACGGAGCTGAAAGGAAAGCAGACAACAGCACAAAGGTGTTGGCCCACGGATCCGCCATCAGACCGAGGCCTCTTAAAGGCGAAGAGCAGGCGTTTGCATTCTCCGTATAATCGCGTCTCACACTGGGGCCGGAGCCTGATAGAAATATTAACGGGTGGAAGAGCGGGACACAGAGGTCAGTCTCCTGAGGCAGGAACAAAGTAAAAGCACCTTACAAGTCAGCCACCCCAGAATGGTTGGCGGCTGCAGCCATCTAGTATTCAAGCAACGCCTCGATTTCAAAATTCTCATCCTTGTTTTCAAATCCCTCCATGACCCTCGGCCCTCCCTATCACTGTAATCTCCTCCAGCCCCATAACCCCACCCCCATCCCACCCCGCTCCGAGATATCTGCACTCCTCCAATTCTGCCCTCTTGAGCATCCCCGATTATAATCGCTCCACCATTGGCGGCCGTGCCTTCAGTTGCCTCGGCCCTAAGCGCTGGAATTTCCTCCCTAAACCTCTCCGCCTCTCTTTCCTCCTTTAAGACACTCCTTAAAACCTAGCTCTTTGGTCACCTGTCCTAATTTATCCTTATGTGGCTCGGTGTCATGTTTTTTGTCTTATAAATACTCCTGTGCAGCACCTTGGGACATTTTACTACGTTAAAGGCGCTATATAAATACAAGTTGTTGCTGTTGTTGTTAAAGGGACAGTACATAGTTTACATCACGCTTAAAGAATACGGGCCGCAACACGTACTCTTTTTTTTTGATGCGCCTGCAAAACTCACGTCATCACATGTTGCGTCACATTTACCCACTCACATAACTCAACCTGGGGCAGTGACTGACTGGGGTCTTCCGAATTCCATCCGGAAACTTCCGAAACATTTTCGAATTCTGGCCCGTTCGAAAACTTCGAGCAGCTGAAGTGGACGGAACAGCTTTTGCCCCCCCCAAAAAAATGGAGCTTACCGCTTCCCAGAGTAATCACAGAGAGACCGACACAAAATGGTGCCCGACAAGAACTTGCGTCGTTGCGGCACCTTCATCGGAACGCCATCTTTATAGCGGGAGCATGGAGAAGGGAACAGACTTCGGGACACGGTGAAAGATTTAGCAGAGATGACTGAAAATTTGGTTGAAACTGACCTTCGCTTGACAATGGAAATGAACATCAGGAGGTCCATTCCTGCCGGCTGGGGCGGAGATCACCTCTTACACAAGGTGGGAATTTAGGGCCAGAGTGATCTCCTGGACTAGTTTCGATCGCCTCGATGGGGCGGAGAGGAATTTCCCACATTTTTTTTACCCCCAAATTGGCCTGAGTTTTTAAATCTTTTTTTTAATCTCTCTCAGGAGATCACATGGTTTCGAGTGGGGCGGAGAGTGTATATGTTGTGATACGCAAGGTATACCAGTTGTGCGGGGCAGGCTGGATGGACCAGGGGGTCTTCACCTGTCCGTCATTGTTCGTATATAACAGGCGGCCGAATCGATATTACCTGTTTTACACTAGCGCCCAAAATCAAAACGAAATTCCCCCCCACCCCCGGTTCTTAAATCAGTAACTAAAACTGACATCAATGATTCTCACATTTTTCTCTAAAAGGCAAACTCTGCAAGATCCAGAGTGCTCGGAAATAAAATATGAAGTGGCCCGATTTGGTGTGGTGGGGGAGGGAGAAGAGAACAGGGTGCAGGAACTGGCTCGAGGGGCTGAATGGCCTACTCCTGTTCCCATATAACAACAGAAAATGCTGGAAAAACTCAGCAGGCCAGGCAACATCCGTGGAGAAAAAATAGAGTCAACGTTTCGGGTGAACCCTTTCTCAAGACTAAAGAGGCACAGGAAATAAAATAGATTAAGAGGCCAGGCTGGGAGAGAACAAAAGGGAAGTGAAGAGACATTAAGAGGTATTCAAAACCAGACAAGATGGTGATCGGACTAGTGGAGACAAAAGACGGCTCCAAATTAGGTGTGAAATGCGCTGGCAGAATGGGAGACAGCTGCCATGTGGGAGAGAAAAAAAGAGGG
Organism: Somniosus microcephalus; assembly: GCF_052327205.1. NCBI lineage: Eukaryota > Metazoa > Chordata > Chondrichthyes > Squaliformes > Somniosidae > Somniosus > Somniosus microcephalus. The sequence goes on along the minus strand of NC_140996.1, from coordinate 225,645,714 downwards.
GGGGAAAGGGCCAAAACAAAGGTGTGGATAAAAAATATAAGTAAAAATGTAATAGGGGCCGAGGTTATGATCTGAAATTGTTGAACTCGATATTGAGTCCGGAAGACTGTAAAGTGCCTAATCGGAAGATGAGGTGCTGTTCCTCGAGTTTACGTTGAGCTTCTGTGGAACAATGCAAGAGCCCGAGGACGGTGAGGTCCGAGTGGGAATGGAGCGGTGAATTAAAATGACAGGCGACCGGAAGCTCGGGGTCACCCTTGCGGACTGAACGGAGGTGTTCCGCAAAGCGGTCACCCAGTCTGTGTTTGGTCTCCCCAATGCTCCCATATTCCTTTCAAAGAGCTGGCCACAGGGACAATGGCCCAAACGGCCTCCTCCTGTGCTGTACCGTTCTAGGAATCTCGGAAAGCTGCCCGACTGGGTCATTAAAAATTACACAGGAACCGGAGTTGGCCGTCCAGCATCCCCCCCCCCGCCCCCCTGCGATCCGAGGCCACCGACCGTCGCGCCCGCTGGGCCACGCCCGTGCCCCGTGTAGAACGGCGAGTCCTTACCTTGCTGCAGCAGAATTCCCCGGGCAGGATCCGCGTGCGTTGGTATCGCCTCCACTGGCATCCGTACAGCCCGGCCAGGCAAGAGAGGAAAGGCTGGTACTCATAGCGTTGGAGCAAGCGCCTGCGGATGATCTGGAGCTTCCCCAGCTTGACCTTGGTGAGCTGGATTGGCGTGCTGCCCATCCGTCACAGGCCCCTTCCTACTCTGCAAAGACACAAGAGCCATGAACAGAAAGAGAGAGAGACTTGCTTTTATGCAGCGCCTTTCACAACCGCGGGACGTCCCAAAGCACTTTACAGCCAATGGGCTACTTCTTTTGAGGTGTAGTCACAGTTGTCAAGTAGGAAACACGGCAGTCAATTTGCGCACAGCATGTTCCCACACACAGCAATGTGATAATGACCAGATCATCTGTTTTAGTGATGTTGATTGAGGGATAAATATTGGCCCCAGGACACCAGGGAGAACTCCCCCTGCTCTTCTTCAAAATAGTGCCACAGGACCTTTTAACATAACATAACATAATTAGCAGCAGGAGTCGGCCATACGGCCCCTCGAGCCTGCTCCGCCATTCAATAAGATCATGGCTGATCTTCAACCTCAACTCCACTTCCCTGCCCGATCTCCGTATCCCTCGATTCCCCTGGAGTCCAAAAATCTATCGATCTCCGCCTTGAATATACTCAACGACTGAGCATCCACAGCCCTCTGGGGTAGAGAATTCCAAAGATTCACCACCCTCTGAGTGAAGAAATTCCTCATCATCTCAGTCTTAAAAGGCCGACCCCTTATCCTGAGACTGTGACCGCTAGTTCTAGACTATCCAGCCAGGGGAAACAATCTCAGCATCTACCCTGTCAATCCCCTTCAGAATCCTATACGTTTCCATGCAATCACCTCTCATTCTTCTAAACTCCAGAGAGTATGGGCCCGATCTACTCAATCTCTGCTCATAGGACAGCCCTCTCATCCCAGGGATCAGTCTAGTGACCTTAAGTGCAGTTACTGTTGTAATGTAGAAAACATGGCAGCCAATCTGTGCACAACAAGGGCCCACAAATAGCCATGAGATAATGACCAGATAATTTAGGGGAAAAAAAAGTGATGCTGGTTGAGGGATAAATATTGGCCAGGACACCGAGAAGAACTGCCCTGCTCTTCATTGAAATAGCGCCATGGGATCTATTACATCCACTTCAGAGAGCAGACGGGGCCTCGGTTTAACGTCGCACTCAAAAGACAGCACCGTTGACAGTGCAGCACTCCCTCAGCACTGCACTGGAGTGTCAGCTTAGGCTTTGTGCTCGAGTCCCTGGAGTGGGAGCTTAAACCCACAACCTTCTGACTCCGAGGCGAGAGTGCTGCCCACTGAGCCACAGATAACACTTAAAAGGTGAAGAACATATTTGAGGGTTGCAGCAGTAAAAGGGGGGGGGGGGGGTGAGGAAGGGGCATAAGTGAGGAAGGTTCTGAAAGTGAAGGCAGTAGTCTTAGTTACTGACCAGATGTGGGGCAGAATGTTCAGCTCGGGGTCAAAGACAATGCTAAAGCTAAGTACCGTTGGGCTTAGCCCGAGAGGACATCCAGGTGGTTTGATGAGCAGGTGCCACGGCATTTAGGTGCGAACATTAAGCTGAAGTTAGTCAAGACTCATCCAACGTCAATGACGTCAGACCCGAATTTGGAAAATACAGCAGCAGCCAGTGGTGATGGTGGAGAGATAGAGTTGGGTATCATCAGAATACATGCAGAAACTAACCTCAATGCTTGCTGATGGTGTTGCGGAGGGCTAGCATGTCGATGAACAGGAGGGGACCAAGGATCAAGCAATGGGTCACACCAGATTGTGCAGCAATAGAAGATGGATACAAGGATTGCATTGGGACATGGGAACCAAAGCAATGAAACATAACATGCAGGTACAGCAAGTAATCAAAAACGCAAATGGAATGTTGGCCTTTATTGCAAGGGGGTTGGAGTATAAAAGCAGGGAAGTCCTGCTACAACTGTACTGGGTATTGGTGAGACCACACCTTGAGTACTGCGTACAGTTTTGGTCTCCTTATTTAAGGAAGGATATACTTGCATTGGAGGCAGTTCAGAGACGATTCACTAGGTTAATTCCAGAGATGAGGGGGTTGACTTATGAAGAAAGGTTGAGCAGGTTGGGCCTATACTCATTGGAATTTAGAAGAATGAGAGGTGATCTTATTGAAACATATAAGATACTGAGGGGGCTCGACAAGGTAGATGCAGAGAGGATGTTTCCCCTTGTGGGGAAATCTAGAACTCGGGGGCAGAGTTTTAGAATAAAGGGTCGCCCTTTTAGAACTGAGATGAGGAGGAATTTCTTCTCCCAGAGGGTCGTAAATCTGCGGAATTCTCTGCCCCAGAGAGCCGTGGAGGCTGGGTCATTAAATACATTTAAGGTGGAAATAGACAGATTTTTGCAAGATAAGGAAGTGAAGGGTTATGGGGAGCGGGCTGGGAAATGGCTTTGAGCCCAAGATCAGCCATGATCTTATTGAATGGCGGAGCAGGCTCGAGGGGCCAAGTGGCCTATTCCTGCTCCTATTTCTTATGTTCTTATAACTTCCACTGTAACTATATAGTTAATCCTTCAATTTATTCATTACAATTTGGCACTATTTCTACAACTTTAATTTAAAAAATAGGAGCCAGCTGGTCCTCGGTCAATATGTAAGTCAGAGGCAGACAAAAAAAGGTTATAATATTAATGATGACCGTCCATCATAAAGGCAAACATCTTATGAATGATGATAAAATTCTTCTATTAGTTGAAAACCAAAATGCCAAGTCATCATCAATAAAAGTTGAGTGAGCTACACTGACTACCAAATTTGGGAAAGGACAACTTCAGGGAAGTGGGAAGAGATATGATTCTATGATACTAGGTAAGCTTGGTTAGGCACAGTTTTTTTGCCCACTAACTAGCTAAAGACTGTTCACTCGCCTTGCTTATGGCCCATTATTTAAACCCAACCCCAAGTAGCATTCTGCATTATGTGGTACCAAATATTGCAGAAGACTTAGGGGGAAATTTGGTATTCTTTAACGTCAATATAAGTATTACTTTGACATCTTGCTCTCATTTCTAGACTGTAGTTAGAAAGAAAGACTTGCATTTATATAGCGCCTTTCACGACCACCGCTTTACAGCCAATGAGCACTTTTTCAAGGAGGCTTGAAAGTGGGCAGAGGAAACGCTTCAAGGACACCCTCAAAGCCTCCTTGAAAAAGTGCAACATCCCCACCGACACCTGGGAATCCCTGGCCCAAGACCGCACAAAGTGGAGGAGAAGCATCCGGGAAGGCGCCGAACACCTCGAGTCTCTTCGCCGGGAGCAAGCGGAAGTAAAGCGCAAACAGCGCAAGGAGCGCACGTCAACCCAAGCACCCCACAGCCACCCGCCCCTTCAACCACCGTCTGCCCCACCTGTGACAGAGACTGTAGGTCCCGCATTGGACTCATCAGTCACCTGAGAACTCATTTTTAATGTGGAAGCAAGTCATCCTCGGTTCCGAGGGACTGTCACGGTGGCATAGTGGTTAGCACTGTTGCCTCACAGCGCCAGGGACCCGGGTTCGAATCCGGCCTCGGGTGACTGTCTGTGTGGAGTTTGCACATTCTCCCCGTGTTTGCGTGGGTTTCCTCCGGGTGCTCCGGTTTCCTCCCACAGTCCAAAGATGTGCGGGTTAGGTTGATTGGCTATGATAAATTGACCCTTAGTGTTAGGGGGATTAAATACGTGGGGTTACGGGGATAGGGTGGGATATGTGTCGGTGCAGGCTCGATGGGCCGAAATGGCCTCTATCTGCACTGTGGGGTTTCTGTGAACTGTGAACTGTGAAGAAGAAGAAGACAGCCAATGAAGTACTTTTTTGAAGTGTGGTTAATGTTGTAATGTAGGAAACGCGGCAGCCAATTTGCGCACAGCAAGCACCCGCAAACAGCAATGCGATAATGACCAGATAATCTGGCTTTTGTTATGTTGGTTGAGGGATAAATATTGGCCCCAGGACACTGGGGAGAACTCTCCTGCTCTTCTTCGAAATAGTGCCGTGAGATCTTTTACATCCACCTAGTTGCTCATTCCTGCATGGTATCAGAAATAGTTTAAACCTCTTTTTTTCAAATCAAATCAAATCAACTTTTATTGTCATTGTTAGTGCACAAGTGCAGTACAACGAAATGTAGGCTTGCGGCTCCCGAGAGTGTACATTTAGATTAAGACATTTAAACATTCAACATACATTTGGCTTGTAATACATTAACATAAACATAACCATAATAAAGTGCATTGGCAGATGTGCAGGCTTTAGAATTTATTTGTGGAGTTCAGTAGGATGACAGCCCTGGGAAAGAAGCTGTTCCTAAATCTGGTCGTACGGGTGCAAATACATCTGTAGCGTCTCCCAGATGGCAGGAGGGCGAACAGACTGTGGCTGGGGTGGGTAGGGTCTTTGATGATGGACCGTGACCTCCGTAGACAGCGTTTCTGGTATATGTGCTCTATGGTCGGTAGCCGGGTGCCGGTAATGCGTTGGGCAGTTTTGACTACCCGCTGCAGGGCTTTCCGGTCATAGTAGCTACAGCTGCTGTACCATACTGTGATACAGTTTGTCAGGATGCTCTCTATTGTGCAGCGGTAAAAGTTAGAGAGGATCAGGGGTGACAGGTTACATCCCTTCAGCCTCCTTAGGAAATATAGGCGCTGCTGGGCCTTCTTCACCAGAGAGGAGGTATTGAGGGTTACAAAATGGGGTTACAGAAATGAGAATGGTCTCTTCCTACAATTAATTTCACATCTAAGATAGCCTGCACCAGGTATGAAACGCTTCCTGGGTCTTGATAGCTCATTGACCATCCAACATATACCACGGTTTATCTTTTGTAACTTCTGACAAGGGCTGATAATCGTTCAAGTGAAAATAGAGGTTTCAAAAAAAAAAGTTGAGTAAATGAATGTTATTTATGCTATTAAAAAATCCATAGTAACATTGTGCAAGGCACTTACAAACAGTTCATTCTTAACACTATTGAACGCTGGCTATTAAGAGTTTTGCTAAAATTTATGCTATGAATTAACAGTTTAAGTGAGTTACTTTGATCTTAAGAGTTGGCTGAATTTAGGATTTTTACCCAGCACTTTCAGAAGGGATAATCCTTTTTTTTTTGCAGCATACAGCGGCACATACGGCTACTGCACTGGTGCTGGCAGCAGGTAAGGGTGCCTTTCACACGTGAAAACACAGATGACTAGCATCAGTAAGTAACTTACTGTGCAGCTGCAACTATACCTTGTTAAGGACTCAACCTCGGGGTGGGGGTGGGGGGGCAACGAACAAGAAAAAGCATCAACTAACAGTTCAAGCCCCCGGTTATTTTTTAAAATTCATTTATGGGATGTGGGCGTCGCTGGCAAGGCCGGCATTTATTGCCCATCCCTAGCTGCCCTCGAGAAGGTGGTGGTGAGCCGTCTGCTTGAACCGCTGCAGTCCATGTGGTGAAGGTACTCCCACAGCGCTGTTAGGGAGGGAGTTCCAGGATTTTGACCCAGCGACGATGAAGGCACGGCCGATATACTTCTAAGTCAGGATGGTGTGTGACTTGGAGGGGAACTTGCAGGTGGTGGTGTTCCCATGCGCCTGCTGCCCTTGTCCTTCTAGGTGGAAGAGGTCGCGGGTTTGGGAGGTGCTGCCGAAGAAGCCTTGGCGAGTTGCTGCAGTGCATCTTGTAGATGGTACACACTGCAGCCACGGTGCGCCGGTGGTGGAGGGAGTGAATGTTTAAGGTGGTGGATGGGGTGCCAATCAAGCTGGCTGCTTTGTCCTGGATGGTGTCGAGCTTGGTGAGTGTTGTTGGAGCTGCACTCATCCAGGCAAGTGGAGAGTATTCCATCACACTCCTTACTTGTGCCTTGTAGATGGTGGAAAGGCTTTGGGGAGTCAAGAGGTGAGACACTCGCCGCAGAATACCCAGCCTCTGACCTGCTCTTGTTGCCACAGTATTTATGTGGTTGGTCCAGTTAAGTTTCTGGTCAATGGTGACCCCCAGGATGTTGATGTTGGGGGATTCTTGAATGTCAAGGGATGGTGGTTAGACTCTTGCTGTTCCTCTGATCTGCTTACCTCATCCGATTATTCTCCTTTCTGGTTGGTTAGGTGTACCTCGCAAAGAAGAAGAAGGAAATGAGAAAGAATGGGACGGAAGTCAGGGAATTGCTGAAATACATCGTCCTCACTTGCTCTGCTCGACTCATGTTTCTTACTGGCTCTTACACACCAAATAATTTACAATAGACATCATTGAATAGATTTGAAATCCAAATCGTTAGCATGTCCATTTAGAATAGTGGTAGAGAAAAGGCTCTATTGCTAATACGGTTATGAGTATAAGAGTCAAGACGTCTTACTGCAATTATACAGGGCCTTGGTGAGCCCACACCTGGAGTATTGTGTACAGTTTTGGTCTCCTTACCTAAGGAAGGATATACTTGCCATAGAGGGAGTGCAATGAAGGTTCACTAGACTGGTTCCTGGGATGGGGGGATTGTCCTATGAGGAGAGATTGAGTAGACTAGGCCTATATTCTCTAGAGTTTAGAAGAATGAGAGGTGATCTCATTGAAACGTACACAATTCTTACAGGGCTTGACAGGGTAGATGCAGGGAGGATGTTTCCCCTGGCCGGGGAGTCTAGAACCAGGGGTCACGGTCTCAGAATAAGGGGTCGGCCATTTAGGACTGAGATGAGGAGAAATTTCTTCACTCAGAGGGTGGTGAATCTTTGGAATTCTCTACCCCAGAGGGCTGTGGAGGCTCAGTCGTTGAGTATATTCAAGACAGAGATCGATAGATTTTTGAATATTAAGAAAATCAAGGGATATGGGGATAGGGCAGGAAAGTGGAGTTGAGGTCGAAGATCAGCCATGATCTTATTGGGCCAGTAATTCCTGTCCCAACGCGTGAGTACGGACGGGGTACTCACGCGTGGGCCCGGAGGAATTGCCGGTTTTCAGCATGCACAGCGTCTCCCCAGGTGATAGGTGGAGCACTCCTTGTCCTAGTCCTACTCAGGCCCATTCCCCACCTCTTCTTCTGGTACTGTGTCACATACGAACATACGGAGATGACAGGCAGGAAAAGACCAGCTGGTCCATCAAGCCTGCTTCGCACTCATGACGCCTGGATAACTAAAGACTTCCTAACCCCCTCCCACCCCCTCCCCCACCCCCAGTGGCCATGCAATCACCTGGGAGAGGCGAAAAGAAAGAAAGAAAGACTTGTGTTTCTATCGCGTCTTTCACAACCTCAGGACGTCCCAAAGCGCTTTACGCCCAATGAAGTACTTTTTTCAAGTGTTGTCACTGTTGTAATGTAGGAAACGCGGCAGCCAATTTGCGCACAGCAAGCTCCCACAAACAGCACTGAGGTAACCCAGGACCACGAAGGAAAAAAAAATGGGAAATTCCTCTCCGACCTCCTCAAGCGACCGGAACCAGTCCAGGAGATCACATTGACCATTCTTACATTGGTGCCCTTTTCTCTACTCTGGAGTGTAAATTATCAGCTTGGCTCAGTCACCTCCAAGTCAGAAAGTGGTGGCTTCAAGCCCTGTTTCCGGGACATCAAACTGGCGCTCCAGTACTGAGGGAGTGTTTCACTGTCTCGAGCTCTTTGAATGAGCTGCAAAACCGAATAACCTGTTTGCTTTTGATTCAGGTGGACGTTAATGATCCAATACCATTATTCAAAGAACAATAAGTTCTCCTGGTGTCCTGGACAACATTTCTAAAGCAACCAGCACCAGCAAAAACAGTGTAACTGCTCATTCATCTCATGTGCTGTTTGTGGGACCTTGCTGGGGTCAAACGGCTGTCACATTTGCTTTACGCAACAGTAACTGCTCTTCAAAGTGAATTCATTACAAACAAAGTGCTTTTGGATGCTTGAGGGGTGTGATAAGGCACTCTGGGGGAAAAATTCTATTGTTTGCACCTCCCGTTAGCGCCTTAAGAGGGCGCTAATGGGGCGCAAAGCAACTAGCGCCTGGGCGCAGCAATGTTTGCACCGCTCGCGAAATTAACTAGACATTTTTGCGGCGGCGCTAAACACTACCGCCACAATCTCCTGCGCCGGCAAATCGTGACGTCAGTCGAGTGCACAACACCCCGGTAGCGCCCCAGACTGGATATTGAGCGGCGCCCCCTGCCTTACCGCCTGCCGCTAGCAACGACAGGTTGAGAGGAGCGTTTTGCAGTCGGGAAAGGGACTGGGGGAGCACTATTTAAAGGCGACCACTTCCTGCTTTTTTTTGTTCGTGACATTTTTGCACCACGCATTCTGAGAGAGAGAGAGAGAGACTTCTGGAGAGATTCAACGCTGTGTGAAGGAGTTTTGGGTACTGAGCAGCACTTTGCAGGTTAAATTTGATTTGCCCTTCCTTGCTTCGCCAGCACTCTGAGGTAGCGCCTCGCTCCTCGGCCTTTGTGTCTTAAGATAGGTGTGAAGTGCCTGATTTAGCGCTCCAATCACCTCCAGGGGCGATAAAAGCCAAGTTTGTCGTCAGAGGCGATAATTAGCCCCAGGCGCTAACCTTGGGGGCGCCATTATCGGCCATGCCCAAACGGGGCAATACTGAATTTTTCCCCCTATATCAATACAAGTCTTCTTTTCCCTCTATATACTACAGAATCATAGAATCACAGCACGGTGGCATAGTGGTTAGCACTGTTGCCTCACAGCGCCAGGGACCTGTGTTCAAATCCGGCCTCGGGTGACTGTCTGTGTGGAGTTAGCACATTCTCCCCATGTTTGCATGGGTTTCCTCCGGGTGCTCCGGTTTCCTCCCACAGTCCAAAGATGTGCGGGTTAGGTTGATTGGCCATGATAAATTGAGCATTAGTGTTAGGGGGATTAAAATATGTGGGGTTACGGGGATAGGGTGGGATATGTGTTGGTGTAGGGGTTACGGGGATCGGGTGGGATATGTGTTGGTGCAGGCTCGATGGGCCGAAATGGCCTCTATCTGCACTGTGGGGTTGCTGTGATTCTGTGAAGTTTCCAGCCACAGAAGGAGGCCATTCGGCCCATCATGTCCACGCCGGCCGAAAAAGAGCTATCCAGCCTAATCCCACTTCCCAGCTCTTGGTCCGCAGCCCTGTAGGTTATGGCACTTCCAAGTACAAATGGTGAATCTGAATCCAAAATGTTAACCTATCTGATCTCTACCCAGCGAGTGGTTAGAATGTGGAACTCACTACCAAATGGAGTGATAAGAGGCGAATGCACTTAAGGGGAGGCTGGATAAGCACATGACGGAGGAAGGATATGCTGATGGGGTTTAGATGAAGTAAGGTGGGAGGAGGCTGGTGTGGAGCAGAAACAGTTGGGCCGAATGGCCTGTTTCTGTGCTGTAAATAATTTGTAATTCTGCGTAATCTCTGTTTGGATACAAAATGACCAGCTGTACAATTTGTTCAGCAGAACATGTGCTATTTAAGGACACAGGGCAAACGTCCAATTGATTTCTACAAAAGCTCTTTATTAAACATGTAGAAGAATGAGGCACATTTTCTAGAGTGGTTTATAATTTTTCTCGCTAACGGAAACATCAATTTGCCAACTTAATTTGCTGGCGGAGACGGATTTGTAAAAATATTGAACTGTCAGCCTAGCCTCGGTGGTGGGCAAATTATTATAAAAATTCCGAGGGACAGTATAAATCATCACTTAGAAAGGCACGGATTAATCAAGGACAGTCAGCATGGATTTGTTAAGGGAAGGTCGTGTCTGATTAATGATTGAATTTTTTGAGGAGGGTCGATGAGGGTAGTGCGTTTGATGTAGTCTACATGGATTTTAGCAAGGCTTTTGACAAGGTCCCACATGGCAGACTGGTCAGAAAAGAAAAAGCCCATGGGATCCAAGGGAAAGTGGCAAGTTGGATCCAAAACTGGCTCAGTGGCAGGAATCAAAGGGTAATGGTCGACGGGTGTTTTGTGATTGGAAAGCTGTTTCCAGTGGGATTCCGCAGGGCTCAGTACTGGGTCCCTTGCTTTTTGTGGTATATATCAATGATTTAGACTTCAACGTCGGGGCATGATTAAGAAGTTTGCAGATGATACAAAAATTGGCCGTGTGGTTGAAAGTGAGGAAGAAAGCTGTGGACTGCAGGAAGATATCAATGGACTGGTCAGGTGGGCAGAACAGTGGCAAATGGAATTCAATCCAGAGAAGTGCGAGGTAATGCATTTGGGGAGGGCTAACAAGGCAAGGGAATACACAATAAATGGTAGGACACTGAGAAGTGCAGAGAATCAGAGGGACCTTGGAGTGCATGTCCACAGATCCCTGAAGTTGGCAGGACAGGTAGATAAGGTGGTTAAGAAGGCATACAGGATACCTGCCTTTATTAGCCGAGGCATAGAATATAAGAGCAGGGAGGTTATGCTTGAACTGTATAAAACACTAGTTAGGCCTCAGCTAGAATACTGCGTGCAGTTCTGGTCACCACATCACAGGAAGGATGTGATTGCACCAGAGAGGGTACAGAGAAGATTTGTTGTCAGGACTGGCGAATTTTAGCTATGAGGAAAGATTGGATAGGCTGGCATTGTTTTCTTTGGAACAGAGGAGGCTGAGGGGATAGTTAATTGAGGTGTATAAAATTTTGAGGAGCCTAGATAGAGTGGATAGGAAGGACTGATTTCCCTTAGCTGAGGGGTCAAAGTAATTGGTAGATGGATTAGAGGGGAGTTGAGGAGAACTTTCTTCATCCAGAGGGTGGTGGGGGTCTGGAACTCACTGCCTGAAAGGGTGGTAGAGGCAGAGACCCTCATCTCATTTAAACAGTATTTGGATAGGCACTTGAAGTGCCGTAACCTACAGGGCTATGGACCAAGAGCTGGAAAGTGGGATTAGGCTGAATAGCTCTTTTTTGTCCGGAACAGACACGATGGGCTGAATGGCCGCCTTCTGTGCTGTAAACCTCCACGTTACTATGAATTTTTAAATCGAGGCGTTGCTTAACCAAGAGCAGAACCCAAGCATGGGGGGTGATGGGTGAACAGCATTGGGTACACGGGCGGCAGAGTTTTAGATAACCTCAGGTTTACGGAGGGTAGAATGTGGGAGGCCAGCCAGGAGTGCGATGGAATAGTCAAGTCTAGGGGTAACAAAGGCATGGATGAGGGTTTCAGAAGCAGATGAGCTGAGGCAGGGGCGGAGACGAGTGATGTTACAGAGGTGGAAATAGGCGTTCTTAGTGGTGGCGCAGATATGTGGTCGGAAGCTCATCTCACGGGTCAAATGTAACACCAAGGTTGCAAACCATCTGGTTCAGCCTCAGACAGGTGCCAGGGAGAGGGATGGAGTCGGTGGCTAGGGAACGGAGTTTGTGGCGGGGACCAAAGACAATGGCTTCAGTCTTCCCCAATATTTAGTTTGAGGAAATTTCTGCTCATCCAGTACTGGATGTCGGACAAGCAGTCTGACAATTTAGAGACAGTGGAGGGGGGGGGGGGGGGGGGAGTCGAGAGAAGTGGTGGTGAGGTAGAGCTGGGGGTCATCAGCGTACATGTGGAAATTGACGCTGTGTTTTCGGATGATGTCGCCGAGAGGCAGCATGTAGATGAGAACTAGGAGGGGCCCAAGGATAGATACTTGGGGCACACCAGAGGTAATGGTGTGGGAGCGGGAAGAGAAGCCATTGCAGGTGATTCTCTGGCTACGATGGGATAGACAAGAATGGAACCAGGCGAGTGCAGTCCCAGCCAGAATTCCAAAGATTCACAACCCTTTGAGTGAAGAAATCTCTCCTCATCTCAGTCCTAGATGGCCGACCCCTTATTTTGAGACCATGACCCCTAGTTCTAGACTCCCCAGCCAGGCGGAAACAACCTCTTAGCATCTACCCTGTCAAGCCCCTTAAGAATCACTTCTCATTCTTCTAAATTCTAGAGAATATAGGCCTAGTCTACTCAATCTCTCCTCATAGGACAATCCACCCATCCCAGGAATCAGTCTGGTAAACCTATGTTGCACTCCCTCTAAGGCAAGTATATCCCTCCTTAGGTAAGGAGACCAAAACTGTACACAATACTGAAGGGCGAGGAGGGATTGTTTACCTTTGTCACAGTCACATAAGATGCCATTTGTGATTCTAACTTTTTTTTGCAAGCGTGGGTTTTTCGCATTTAAAAGCTGGATCACCGGCTGCGCGGGAGCTCAAGAGCGCTCGCACGGCCGCGCAGCTGTAAGCTGATCAAGGTTACTTCAAAATTTAAGCAACTGGGCAGCAGATCATAGGAACATACATACGAACATATGAATTAGGAGCAGGAGTAGGCCACTCGGCCCATTGCGCCTGCTCCGCCATTCAATAAGATCATGGCTGATCTGATTACTCCACATTCCCGCCTACCCCCGATAACCTTTCACCCCCTTGCTTATCAAGAATCTATCTACCTCTGCCTTAAAAATATTCAAAGACTCTGCTTCCACCGCCCTCTGAGGAAGAGAGTTCCAAAGACTCACGACCCTCTGTGAGAAAAAATTTCTCCTCATCTCTGTCTTAAATGGGCCTTATTTTTAAACAGTGACCCGAGTTCTAGATTCTCCCACAAGAGGAAACATCCTCTCCACATCCACCCTGTCAAGACCCCTCAGGATCTTATATGTTTCAATCAAGTCACCTCTTACTCTTCTAAACTCCAGCGGATACAAGCCTAGCCTGTCCAACCTTTCCTCAAAGACAACCTGCCCATTCCAGGTATTAGTCTAGTAAACCTTCTCTGAACTGCTTCCAACGCATTTACATCCTTCCTTAAATAAGGAGACCAATCCAGATGTGGTCTCACCAATGCCCTGCATAACTGAAGCATAACCTCCCTACTTTTGTATTCAATTCCTCTCGCAGATCAGAGACACAGCAGCTGTGTCTTACGGTGTACAGTGTTGCCAGCTCTCGCGAATTAATCGCGATTTGTAATGAAAATCTATCCAACTCAGGATCTCGACTCTGAAAACTCAGGATTTTTTTTTTGTACTGTATTAATCTTCGACAGGCCTCCTGTGATTGGCTGCTGCTGGGAGACGTGGGTTAGGTCAGGGGTTCTGGACCGGAGGTCGGGGTCCACGAGAAGATTCCAGGGGGTTGTCAAATTGCTTTTTCCCCATCAGTAGTCCCCCCTGCTCCCCTGTGTATTGAGACGATTGGAGTAGTCTCAGATACAAAGACAGTGCACGCGTAGTTTCTCACTGTTGGCCACCATTTCCAGTGTGGTTGGGCGAGTTCTGCTGCATGGATTTATCTTGGTATTTTTATTTGTTGCTCTACGTTCATAGACACCTGGGGGGGAAAATTCAGTTGTTTGCGCCTCCCATTAGCGCCTTAAAAGGGTGCCAATTGGGGCGCAAAGCAACTAGAGGCCGGGCGCGGCGATGTTTGTGCTGCTTGAGAAATTAACTAGACATTTTGCGGCGGCGCTAAACACTACCGTCACGATCTCCTGCGCCGGCAGATTGTGACGTCAGTCAAGTGCGCAACGCCCCGGTAGCGCCCCAGACCGGATATTGAGTGGCGCCCCCTGCCTTACCGCCTGCCGCTAGCAACGACAGGTTGAGGGGAGCGTTTTGCTGTCAGGAAGGGACTGGGGGAGCACTATTTAAAGGCGACTGCTTCCTGCCTTTTTTTGTTGGTGACATTTTTGCACCACGCATTCTGAGAGAGAGAGAGAGAGACTTCTGGAGAGATTCAACGCTGTGTGAAGGAGTTTTGAGTACTGAGCAGCACTTTGCAGGTTTATTTGGATTTGTCCTTCCTTGCTTCGCCAGCGCTCTGAGGTAGCGCCTCGCTCCTTGGCCTTTGCGCCTTAAGGCAGGTGTGAAGCGCCTGATTTAGCGCTCCAATCACCTCCAGGAGCGATAAAAGCCAAGTTTGCTGTCGGAGGCGATAATTAGCGCCAGGCGCTAAACTTTGCGTACCGCCAATAATGGCGCCCCAAATGGGGCGATACTGAATTTTTCCCCCCTGGAGTACTGTGGACAGTTTTGGTCTCCTTATCTAAGGAAGGACATTCATGCCTTGGAGGCGGTGCTACAGAGGTTCACTAGATTGATCCCTGGGACGGGAGGATTGTCCTATGAGGAGAGATTGAGTAGATTGGGCCTATACTCTCTAGAGTTTAGAAGAATGAGAGGTGATCTCATTGAAACATACAAGATTCTGAGGGTGACCGACAGGGTAGATGCAGGGAGGATGTTTCCCCTGGCTGGGGAGTCTAGAACCAGGAGTCATAGTCTCAGGATAAGGGGTCGGCCATTTAGGACTGAGATGAGGAGAAATTTCTTCACTCAGAGGGTGGTGAATCTTTGGAATTCTCTACCCCAGAGGGCTGTGGATGCTCAGTCGTTGAGTATATTCATGAGTGATAGATTTTTGAACTCTAGGGGAATCAAGGGATACGGGGATAGTGCATTAAAGTGGAGTTGAGGTCGAAGATGAGCCATGATCTTATTGAATGGCAGAGCAGGCTCGAGGGGCCGTATGGCCGACTCCTGCTCCTAATTTTTACGCTCTTATATCTTATGTTCTTACATTGCCCACTTAATGCTTTTAACTATTGAATAAAATAGAGGGCATTAGAACTTCTTGAAACCGGAGTTGAGGGCGGGACAATCAGTAAGTTAGTCTGCCATTGCATGGGCCGAGGTAGCGCCTGCCTTCCTTTCAACCCTTTTCTTTTCCTCCGTGCGGAGCCGGCCTGTGTTGGTTGGAAGTCGGTCGCGCGGTTGAAAAGTGAAGAAGTGCGGGACAAGGATGTCACTCTCCTTAGACAGAAATCATAAAAACAAGTTGTGTAAAAAGTGCCTAGGCCTGGTTTTGGGTCTCATGCAGGGCTTGGCAGATAGCCTGTGCTGTGCTGTTGGCCTGAAATATTTTTGAGTACCTACGTGCTTGAAACTGGAGCTACTCAAAGGCCCCAGAAGCGATAGGACAACCAATAATGGTGGGACTGGAGCTGGGACATGACTCGAACACCAGTCAAACAAATATTACGTGCCAATGGTCGATAACCAGCGGGCACAGATTTAAGGTGATTGGCAAAAGAACCAGAGGCGACGAGAGGAAAAACCCTTTTACACAACGAGTGGTTAGGATTTGGAATGCACTGCCTGATTGTGTTCAAGAAGCACAAAGTGCAACTGGTAATAAAAGCCAAACCCAACATATCGAAGATGTGTTTAGTGACTGGAACAGCAAAGCTAGTAGCATACCAAGTGAGGTTCAGGAAGCAAGTGTGTATTATAACATTGTGCAAGATAATTAAACATACTGCCAAGTCAAAGGTCCTCGCGGTCGGGGACTAAACTGCAGAGGCTACGACTAAAAGCAAGGAAGTTATGATGAACTTTTAGAAAACACTGGTTCGGCCTCAACTGGAGTATTGTGTCCAATTCTGGGCACCGCACTTTAGGAAGGATGTGAAGGCCTTAGAGAGGGTGCAGAAAAGATTTACAAGAATGGTTCCATGGATGAGGGACTTCAGTTTCATGGATAGACTGGAGAAGCTGGGGTTGTTCTCCTTAGAGCAGAGAAGATTGAGAGGAGATTTGATAGAGATGTTCAAAATCATGAGGGGTCTGGACAGAGTAGATAGAGAAACTGTTCCTATTTCCGGAAAGGTCGAGAACCAGAGGACACAGATTTAAGGTGATTGGCAGAAGATCCAAAGGCGACATGAGGGAAAACTGTTTTACGCAGCGAGTGGTGAGGATCTGGAATGCACTGCCTGAAAGGGTGGTGGAGGCAGATTCAATCGTGGCTTTCAAAAGGGAATTGGGTAAGTACCTGAAGGAAAAACATTTGCAGGGCTACGGGGAAAAGGAAATAGGTCCTTCCTATCCACTCTATCTAGGCCCCTCATAATTTTATACACCTCAATTAAGTCTCCCCTCAGCCTCCTCTTTTCCAAAGAAAGCAACCCCAGCCTATCCAATCTTTCCTCATAGCTAAAATTCCCCATTCAGGCAACATCCTTGTAAATCTCCTCTGTACCCTCTCTGGTGCAATCACATCTCTCCTGTGACGTGGTGACTAGAACTGTACGCAGTATTCTAGCTGTGGCCTAACTAGTGTTTTATACAGTTCAAGCATAACCTCCCTGCTCTTATATTCTGTGCCTCAGCTAATAAAGGCAGGTATCCCGTATGCCTTCTTAACCACCTTATCTACCTGTCCTGCCACCTTCAGGGATCTGTGGACATGCACTCCAAGGTCCCTCTGATCTTCTGCACTTCTCAGTGTCCTACCATTTATAGTGTATTCCCTTGCCTTGTTAGCCCTCCCCAAATACATTACCTCACACTTCTCCAGATTGAATTCCATTGAATTCTGTTCCTCATTAAACTGATGGTTGAGATGGGGAGGGGTTGCCATCAATGGAGAGTATGCGCGCCAAGCGGCCATGGGGGGCGGGGGGGGTGCCGAAAATAAGGAGACTTGCCAGTCTCTGAGCCTGTAGCAAGGCCATGGCCCGTGTTGGGGTTTGGTCATGGGGTAAGAGAAAACAGGG